>NC_033621.1:23435535-23471469 GCF_001540865.1 Ananas comosus | reverse complement strand
GGAGATAATACGGCCGGGGAAGCGCCCTTAAATGCCCAGGAGCCTCCCATTTCCATTTTGGTTAATAAACAAGCCCATCCGTTCGAACTTGCGCTGGCGCAGCGTACGGCCGCAAGATACCAACCTCATGACAACTGATCCTCTCTACTCTATCTATATCTCTACGATCCCCCCCTCCCTCCCCCCTTCGCTTTGATCCTTCCCTTTGTTATCAATCATCTTAGTTATCTATCATCTTAATAACAACATGTACACCTTCCTCTTCTCCCTATGATCTCTCTCTCTCTCTCTCTCTCTCTCTCTCTCTCTCTCTCTCTCTCTCTCTCCTCCTTTCTTTTTTTAGCTTATTTCTGGATGCGCCAGCATGCATCCCAGTATCTGCGCCCTCCCTTTTTCTCTCATTTTGGTAATGCTATTTTCCATAACCACCCACAAGTCAAAAATAAAGAAGCCTCGAGGAGCATAAAATATTGAAAAAGATATCTAAAAAAAGAAGAGAGAGAGAGAGAGAGAGAGAGAGAGGGGAATACATATGTAGTAAACGAGTAAAACAAAATGAAAAAGCGTTACTTGAAATCGATGGGAAGGTAGACGAAATCATAAGCGGAGAAGGGCTCGCCGTCGGCAGTCTGCTCGTTGCAATGAATGCAGTGGTTGTCCAGCATGTTCAGCAGCAGCTTCTGACTGCACCGCCTCAACCCAAACATATACATATACATATACATATATATATAATAAATCTCATAAAATCACGAGTAAAATTAGAATACGTAAACGAAGATGTTACGGCGATCGATTATCACCTGTACTTGTTGGGTATGTTCTTGATCATGACCGTGGTTCTCGAGTCTCTGATACAGGAGGACGATCCCGACGATTCCTGATCCTCCCCGCGGACTTCGCCGCCGAATTCCTTGAAGAGAAATCTCGCCTCGCCGCCGCCACCGCCGCCGCCTTTCCCGTGGCCTTTCCAGCCTCTTCTGCTCGAATGCTGCTTCGACGACGACGACAGCGGGCAATTCTTGCCGCCGCCTTTGTTCCTCCTTCCTCCGTTGCCGCCGCCGCCGCCGCCGCCGCGGGCCAATTTACTACCATCCTTGGCTTCACTGCTGCTGCTGCTACTGCCGTTGTTGTTATTGTTATTCCGCTTGAGCAGCACCACTCCTTCCGCTGCTGCTTTTCCGGTGCTCGACGACGGCAACGACGAGTGAGCGGTCTGCGAGCTCGCTCGCAGAAGCCTCGGCGGCGTCGGAAAAATCTGGTGCTGCTGCTGGTGCTGGTATTGGTGCTGTTGCTGGTGATGACTCCAATTCCTCCTAACCATGACATGATAATCCAAAAAAAGGAAAAAAGAAAAGAATTATGTATATATATATATATACATGTATAGTGACTTAATATACTGATATATATATATATATATATATATAAGAAGAGAGAGAGAGAGAGAAAATTCATTAATTAATGGGGTGTAATTATGAGTGTATATGTATGTAATAACCTTTTACTGTGGCCGAAGGGTCTTGTGAATTCGATCGCCAAGCGCCTCCCGAAGAGCTCTTTCCCATTGAGCTCCGCGAGGGCACGAGCGGCGTCTCTCGTATCGAAGAACTCCACGAACTTGTGGTGGGGCTTCACCGGCGACTCTCTCACGTCCTTCACAGCCCCTACACACACACACCATCATAATCATAATTATTAATCATCATTATTACAAGACAATTAACAACAACCAATTATTAAGAAAACACAAATAAACAAAATAGAATAGGGAAAATATTATTGGAGATCGAGGATTACCGAATAATTAATTACTGTATATTGTATGTAAAATGTGCGTGTGTGTGTGTGTGTGTGTGTGTGTGTGTGTATATATATATATATATATATATATATATATGTGCAACTGTTTAGCCTTTTGTAGTAAGAAAATGAAAAATTGTTTAAAAGAAAAATGGATGGATATGGAGAAAAAGGAAATTGGGTGGGCTCGATCGGGGGGTACCGAAGGGTTGGAAGGTTTCGCGGAGGGAGCGGAGGGAGAGGGAGGGGTGGGAATTGAGGAGGACGAGGGAGCCGTGGTTGGGATCGTCGTCGGAGGCGGCGGCGGCGAAGTGGGCCCAGACGGGGTGGCCGGCGACGAGNGGGAGGGGGGAGGTGGCGGCGGCGGCGGCGGCGGCGTACAGATGATGGGCATGCGCCGCCGCCGCCGCCGCCCAGGAGGCCGCCACCGCCTCATGCACTCCGGCCGCACCCACCGCCCCCTCCCCCGCCGCTGCGCCCGCCACCACGACTCGTACCACGGCGCGGTGCGCGGCCTCCCCCGCCACGCGCGCCGGTACCTCCGCAAGCCGCCCCACGCGCGGCAGCTGCGCCGCCGCGACCGCAGCCTCCCGTAGCGGTGGCAGCCCAAGAAGCTGGAGGCCAGGCGGGTCCGGCGGCACAGGCGGCAGGCCAGGGTCGTGTGATGAGGTGGTGGTGGTGGGCGGTAGGGTAGAACTCTTGAGCCCCGGGATCTAGAAGGTTCCCGGACCGGATACCCGTCCCCCCACCACCCTCCATATCACTTACTATTACTCTAACCCCTCTCTACTACTTAATTTGCTACCGCTTCACTACCGCTATTTCTGCTCCGCCTACAAGCAAGAAAAGTAGAAGATGATGATGTGAAGATGCGGGGCGAAGATGCTTCTTCTTCTTCTTCTTCTCCTTTCTTTTTTTTCTTTTTAGGGTATCTGTTCTGTTCCTTTTTCTTTTTTTTTGGGCGCTCTATCTCTTTCTCTCTCTCTCTCCTACTGCTACTGCTACAAGTCTCTTGTATGCTCTAGTAAGTAATTATCATAATAATAATAATAAGAATAATAGTGAAAGAAGTAGAGAGAGAGAGAGAGAGAGAGAGAGAGAGAGAGAGAGAGAGAGAGGGCATGGTGTGGTGTGGTGTGGTGTGTTGGTCGCGAAAAACCCGCTAGTGTTTTTATTTGGTACGGAAGGGAGATAGTGGTAAACCGGCGTGCAAATCGGTGCTTCGGGGGGAAAATATAAGTGCAAGTGTTGTGGTGGGGTGGGGACTCGGGCTTTCCTCTTTTTTTTTTTTTTTTTTTTTTTTTTTTTTGGCGCTTTCTTTCTTTTCTTTTATTAATGCCCGAGGCTAGGCGAGAGTCCATCTTCATGCCGCCACACGGCCCATACTCCTGCAAATCCCTCCCCCTATGCGAATTTATTTATCACAACCAGAGACATTTTCAGTTTAATATCTAATTTTTTTTTAAAAAAAAAATTTATCTTATTATTCAATTTTTTATTTTAATTTAATCTGAATTAATTAATGGCATTTTTATTTTAAAATTTTAATACGCGGTTTATCTTTATAGATTTAATTATTACAATTAAAATAATTTTTCAACTTTATATATTTATTAAAGTAAGTAACTGGCTTGGATTTTAAAATTAAGGCGCCATTAACTAGTTCAAATCAAAAAAATTGAAAAGCTGAATAATAACATCAATTTTTGTTTTTGGTGTTACCTTCCAATTTTTGTTTTTTAAATTATGAAATATTTTTTATGCTTAACTTTTAATCTATTGTAATTTCTTATTTGAAAATTTTCAATTATTATAATTAAATTTTATATTTTAATTTAATTACTTAAATAATGATGTGCCAGTAATGTCGCAATTATGTGATGTTTTATTCGTTGACGCTTGATTGGCTATAATATTACTACATTACCTCATACTAAAAGCACGTCCTCATTCAGCGAACAAAAGCTCTGTTTGGATTGCGAGAAGGTCGCATTAGGTGCGGAATTATGAAAAAAAAAATCTTATTTGTTACCGTCTACACCATCGTGTTTCGCATATCGCAATAAATCGATATAATATATTTTTTATAATTTCATTGAAAAATATGGAAGCATATTTCTATCTTCTTTTGTCCTAACTCTATTTTATCTATTAATATTAGATGAACGTTAGTAACCAAACAGATCCTAAATTGTATGCTGAAACTTAAATTATAATAATTGAGAATGTTTAATTTAAAATAGTGACGAATTAAAATTTAAGAAACACAAAATATTAGATGGTTTATTGTTAATTGGAAAATCAAAAGCCAAATTTAGTGTTACAGATTTTATGAACTTGATTAATTACTAATAGCCCTGTCTAGTAGTTAGGTATCCGGAATATCAACTACAGAGTCCAGGGCTTTGATCTTTTATGTGAACTTCAATTCGGAATTAGTACCTTTGGCCTTTAATTTGGAAATGGAAAAAAAACAAGCATTGAAACTTTTTGAGAACATTTGATTTAAAAAGTAAAAAAAAAAAAAATTCTAAACTTTTTGGACCATTTATAACAATTTTAAATTGCATGTATTGATAAATTAAAGGCATCACCTGCCAATATATCAACATTAAAAAAATAATAATATGTAATGTTGATTGTAAAAAGGAAAAATAAATAGAAGCTGGACCTTGTGCTATAACTGAAAGCATAATGAGAGTGTAAAGCTCCTGATCTGATGATTGTAACTTTTACTATAAAAAAGAAAATGTTTAAAATACGTTTTAAAATTCTATTTTTAATAATATTAATGTTTAAACAATATTTTTTCATGTGACATTATAGAAAGGGACAGAAATAAAAAGTAATTGGGGGCCCCTCTAGTACCTAAGTCCAAGTCTCCAGCCCAAGCACTGTTACTATTTAATTTCAGAAAAAAATAAAATAAAAAAAAAAGTCTTTCTAGTACGAGTGTAAGTCCTACTCCTTCAATTATTCACTCACTGGAGCTGGTCCACCACATCATTCATAAACGCTCAAGCAATATGACAATTTGTTTTTTTAGAGAGAGAAAGGTAGCATGTTATTCGATTTTATTTTTTTAAAAGTAAATTTAGTTAGAAATACAAAGTCGATTCTGTACTTTAAATCTTGTGTCAATAGGTCTAATAATTTTAAACTTTTGTTAACTTCTAATAGAATATTAATGGTGCTGACGCGAGAAAATTTCTTTTTTTTTTTTTTTTTTTGAGAGAAAGGTAGCACGCTTCCGCTTCGCTTATTTCATTTAGAAATAAACTTAGCTAGAAATGTAAATCAACTAGGATTCGAACTTGGGTCTAAACTTGGGTCTCGGATATCAACCATCAAAAGCTTTGCCGCTTGCTCTAGGAACGGTCGGTGACGCGAGAAAGTTTCTTGACACTAAAAATATTAATAGAGGAGTCAAACTCACTTGGGTAAACTAAAAGTTGTTACCACTCCACATTGCTTCTACTATTAAGCATGCAAATGATGAAGCTTTTTTGGCTGTAAATAATAATTGGTGATCTACTTTCACCCTCCTAGAAAGGGAAAATACCAATATGGAGAGAATAAAAGAACACCAAATACCGTCAGTTCTGGCCAACTATTCTTCAACTGCAGGCGCTTACCGAATATCGTGAGTACATTACAAAAATTACTGTTACCAGAGTACATTTGATAATGTAAATGAATGTGGCGTGATCTGAGTTACGCCGACAGGAAAATATGTTCATAACAAAAATCTGCATCGTGAGATCTAATGCAAGCGCTTTATGATGTTCGTTCAATTGATCTGGCAAATGGCAAAGATGTTTCAATGGAAACAGTAATAGACTATCTTCCTTGCACTGGGTGCGTCTAAATCATGTCACTATGCACACAGATAAAAACAAAGGAAAGAGTTGAACCAATGCACAAAAAAATTCATAACACTATAATGCTGTTTGTAAATACCTTAAAAGATTCTGAAACACTTTTAATGCAGAATAGTTAAAACCATGACATTGGACAGATCAAACATATAATGACAGTTAACCTGTCTGTCACCCACGCAGCTTGTTGGCAACATAAAGGAGGTGACTAATGTTTGTTGACGGGTAATTCTGCAATAGCTTGAGATTGGAAGTGAAATCACCTGCCAATAGACGCCTTCGAACGAGGATCAGCATGGCACAGCATATTCTCAGTAGTGTTTCCTGCATCCAAATTTATAAGAATATCTGGCATATAACCTTCATCTTAGAACTCTCAACAAGGTCGGCATATCATAGATAGCAAAATTAAATAAGAACATATTACCTGAGGACCTTCGGGATCACTTAAGAGTGTATCCCAGATATGAAGGGAATCAGCGAAATTGAATTCTTGAGTCAATAACAAAGTTATCCATCTAAAAGCATAGAATTGGGGATTGACCTGTCAAATTGAAATTCATTTCACTTAAATATTTCGGAGATGCACAACAAATTGAACAGGAACTTGCAAGTTGAGTACAGAGAACAAGGATAACCATAACAGAGAATAGCATCCAATTTCTTTATGTGATGTAAGTTCTAGAATTTAAAGATGATTGCAGAAACCCTGAATAAGCATAAGCACAGAGAATGGCCAACAAAAGAAGAGAGACACATTAGCTGCTATTTCAACCAACAGCAGCGTCATGCGCAACTCACTTCCGTATCTTTATGTGCCACCAACCTACAATGATTCACAATCTCGGGCAAACAACTAGTACATAAGCTTGAAAGGAGAGTACAAAAGGCCAAGGAAAGATAATGCCGGTGTGGTACAAGTCAGCTGATAGTTGGAAATATACTCATGTAGCAGATGGCAAAGGCCAATAGGCGGCGTTTAGGAGAGAATGTAGATACAATAACGAGATGATAAACAGGGTTAAAATTACGCCGGACAGGACCAGTGTACTATTTTTTTAGTACTCAGAAACTGTTTTGATGCAATCAAACATTAGGTTTCGAGCAATTGAGCTGTTTGGTCCAATAAATGAGTCAATTAGGAATGAAATTTTTATTAGGAAGTCTAACCAAGTAGCAATCGGGTTGAGTATTGAGTCAATTTGGGCTCATTTGGGTTTTCTGAGTTAGGTTCACATTTGGTCACAATCTAAGTTCACATGTCATAAAATCTTTTACTTTTAAATCAACTAGCATGATCCAGTTAAACTGAAAGCAAAATGGAAGTAAAGCCTACCGCGTACATTAAGGACTTTTTTCACAATAACCCTATTAAAATTTCTAATTTGCTGAATAATCCTTTCAAAATTTTATTTGGCCAACTAACCTGAGAAACACGGTGAAAGAAAGCGGTAAATGATTCGTCATTTTCATATTGTTATCTTTTTTTTATAAATTGTGAGGATTTTTTTGAGGTTGTTAAGATTGTATAAGGATTATTAAATTTTTGTTTATAGTTAAAATTATACGGGTAGGTTGTTATGATTTTTTAAGTTGTTAGGATTATATATGATTTGTTGAAATTTTTATGTGGTTGTTAAGATTATATATGGGAATAGAAAGAAACGGTAAATCATTCACCATTTTGTATTTTCAAAAAAAGGCGGTGAATCATTTACTGCCCCTAATAGAAAAGAAAAAGATGGTGAATCATTCACCGACTTCTAAATTCTATTAAAGGTGGTAAATGATTGACCGTCTTTCAATTATTTTTACACCCCGACAGTGAGTTGGAGAAAATAAGGTTATTTGAACAAATAAATTTTTTACAAGGTTATTTGGCCAATTATAAATTTTTAAAGGGTTACAATGAAAAAAAAAATCCTACATTACTTGCACTGTATTGAATTGACCAGTGACAATTATGACAAGACAACAATGAGAATTAAGGATGTAAGAGATTAAAACTTAGTGTGCAGCAATGCGAGGCAGTGATGTACCATGGTACCATTGGTAAAACGATGGTGATAAAAAATGCTTAACGAGTCAATGCTTTGTCGACTATATGCAGATTATCAAGCAACCAAAGGATTTTGAATTGACCTTCGAATATTTAGCATAAAACAATTGCTACAAAACAGTTATTGAAATTCCTGGAATTCTTACTTTTGTTGTGACCTCTAAATGGCGCCAAAGCTCTCCATCATGTTTCTTTAGAAGCTCTGATAGTTTAGTAAGTGTAGACCGAATACCAACAACACTATTGTCAAGTTTTTGGCAGAAATTGTCCCTGAATCCACTTAACAACTCAACGAAACAAAAGAAAGCATCGGCTTCTGCAGAGGCCTGTTAAAGTAAGAATAAGCACAATCATGATCAATTTGAAATGGACAAAAAAAAAAAAGAAACAGGTTGACAAACAATAGTTGCAGATAGGAAAAACAGCAACTGATACTAATCCTAAGCAAACCTTTTCTCCATAAAATAAATACAATAGACATTTTGTAATTTGATAGACAAAGTTTTAACATGTCTATTGAAACACAATAAATTAATAGACTAACATCCATAAGCAAGCTAGCAATCTATTGAGGGTGTAGAAAATATATTTTATGTCTATGGAAACACAATAAATTAATAGACCAACATCCATAAGCAAGCTAGCAATCTATTCAAGCTGTAGAAAATATATTTTATGGTTTTGGATCATCTACTGAACAAACAGAAAGTAAAGGTATCAGGTACCATGTAGTCAATTTTTAGAGTTTGTTGCCTAAATTTGGGATATAATAACCTCTTCCGATGTTATTCACTACGGTAGTAGCATTCCTAAAGTATTTGTCACTCACTTGTCAGACCAGGAAATCTTAACTCTAGGTTCGGTCAGCTAGAGATATTACTAAAAGTAACATGTATGGCGGATCCATCATAGGAATACACTTTCACCACTTAATCCTCTTTTAGTTATTTACTCCACTAAAATTGTGGCCAAATCTTACCTAATCACCTCTAACCATGCTATATTTCGCTTGCATCTATCGCCTTTCACACCACTCTAAGTGGATAATCTCACTCTTACATGTAAGACTTTTTGCATTTATCAACATTTTATAAGCTTCTGTGTTTGTATTATTATAGAGAGTGGACCACCTCCCATTTATCCTTAGACTAAAGATAGCTCACCTTTAGAAGAATGCCTAACTACTATGCCTATCTTCCCATGTAAAACCACTCATTTACCTTAACATTCTTGTCCTTTTTGTGCTCATATTTTGGGCAAAATGTTTCTTAATGGCCCAACACTGGGTCCCCTAATGCATAGTTGCACATATAGTCATCCAATAAATAGAGAGAGAGGAAAAGAGAAAAAAAAAAAATCCCAATTATATCATTATGCCAAAGAAAACTTTCAATCAAGGAAAGCATCTTGTAGATTCAGTTATAAGGAATATCAGAAAAAAAAAAGTATTTTATGCCAGTTTTATTGCAGAAGAATTATCATATGCCATACAGGATCACCATCATCTGGATCATTCCGAAATACATAGAGAAGGGGGGCCAAAACTTCATTCATCCCTTGGACATATCTTATTCCTGGATTCAACTTTGCATATATAATTAGTATATCTCTCAATGACTCCTGGAAGGAAGTAGTAAAGTAGCATTAGCAAAACATCATGTAGTTAACTAATATTAGTAGATATTAAGGAGAGCATATTACCTGATTGGACTTCGCAAGAGATGAGTCTCCAGAGAAAAAGTGCATATCAGGATGAGTACGCTTCACATCTCGATCAATTTGCTCAATAATCTCTGAATCCTGAAATTGGGTTGTTGAAACATGTGGGAAAATGATAGACATCAATATTCTTCTACAAAGTAAGATGGTGCATAAGTTGCACGAATAAGATGGAGCAGTTGAAATAGTGAAATGGCTAGAATATGAAAGCTATGCTGTGATGAAACAAGCGTATAACAATAAAGCTATCAATACTAATATTAATTATAGAATTTATCCGCCGCTTAAGAGACAAAGAGCAGCACAATATATATATATATATATATATATATATAGAGGATTCAGACAAAGGAAATGATACCAGATTCTCACATGTTAACAAGGAGCTTGTCACAATGGTCAGTAACTTAATTGAAAAGGTGACAAAAAGTCTAATTGATGCAACATAATTAAATACTTTTCACCCTCCATAGCTATCTCTCATTCTACTCCGACAGGTTTCAGGAATGGAAGTCCAAATCCTTGCACCTAGTCAATAACTGTTGCAGCGTATAATTTAGTCAGATGCATAAAATGGAAGAGCAGCCACTAGATAGCAAACAAAGTAAGACCAGCCATACGTTTGATCAAAGCAAGACTTTCTTGTGGTACTAAAGATGGTAATCTGTGCAAAGGTTATTCTGGTTGAAAATTGTCGATATTCTAAAATCCACCATTTCAATAAGCAAGTGTTGGCATCTAGAAATATGTAACATCATAGCAACAAAAGAAGCTAATAGGACTTACATGAAGAACACTAAAAGGGGTGCAGCATTTTGCCAAAATTAGGTATTTAATGCATCAAGTACGCTAACACAATTTCACCCAGCCTTCGACAGTACCTGGAAGAACTGATTCCAGACACTGGCCTTCCCAAGGCTCAAAGGGTGCTCCCCCAGACTTATCTCCGATCTCTGGAGCAAGCCGCCGTCTTCATGTTGCGGCACTTCATTACTCCAACTAGAAGATTCTTCTAGCCTTCGTGTGATTTCCGACTGACTAACAAAAACAACTTTCAGAAACCTCGTATAGTTGCCAATAACAATTATGAGCACAAATGATTAAGTTCGGTCTAAATAGCTGCTAACTCAAGCAGGGTATCACATAGTTCTCTGAACTAGACAGTTAAAATACCAAAAGGTTACATGCGCTCTAGGGTCCTCAGCAAGACTTACTGGGTTCACCAGAAACTCATCTTTGAAAGCCTTGTATTGAAACCGCCTCTTTTGCAATTCGCCCGCCCATAATTCACAATCATTAGGCAAATAAGTCAAAAGGAGCTGCACACAACCAACAAAAATGCAGTACTCAAATGACAATGTCATGCTCTACAGCTCCAATGCCATTATAGTCATATACTCAAAGAATATCACAAATAAAATAAAAATAATTAGAATTGGTGCCTGTTTGGCTCCACTTGTGCTTCTACTTTAAGTTGGAGTCGTCTCTAGTAGAACATTTAGCAAACTAAAAAGTTTGAAACTTTTACTTGCAGTAGGAAGCTAAAATGAGATCCTTCCGGGGAATTTCACGATAGTGCTTCGTCCTAAAAGCACTATTCGGAGAGCAATGATCGAACATTACTAAAGCTACACAACCGAGCGAAAGCAAGTCAAGTAAATCGCTATGAATAGTCAACAAAATACACACACACATTAACTAAGTGAGCACTGAGAAATCTAGGAAAAGCAGACCTTCCACACAGTCGAACGGATTCCGGCGCCATCCGGAATCCCGTAAAAAGCCAACCTCCGCAATTCCTCGAGATTTACAATCTTCTTCGACAGCTGATCAACATTAACAAGGGAGTAAACCACCAAAATCTGAAGGAAAAAAAAGCACTTGAAACAAGCATTAAATAGAAGAGATCCCATTCCTAACACTCCGACCTCCGCTAAGAGCTGAGATTGGCGCGATATCTCCTCCAATGGAGGAGATCGGGGAGGAGGAAGAGGCGAGGGCTCCGGAGGCGGAGGAGGAGGTGTGGGAGGAGGAGAAGAGGGAGAGGGAATTAGGGTTTCGGGGGGGAGTTCGGGGACGGATCGAACGATGGGGGCGTGGGAGTTGGAGGAGGGGACCGAGGACCAGAGGGAGCTGTTGAGCCACTCGGGGATGCCCTTCTTCTTCCCCATCGCTCCCCTATCTCCACGATCGGATTCAGCGCGATCGCCATGTTTCCGCCATTGGAGCTCCCTCTCGAGCTCGGATCCCTCCTCGACAATGGCCCCAGCGTCGGTCGAGATCTAGACGATGAGCCTGTTTGCGGTTTAATTTAACGAAATATTCAAATTAAATAATTAAAAATAATTCAAATTATATAAAAAAAAATTATTATTTAAAATATAATTCAAAAATATTAAGTCGAGGTATCAACTTTATATATTTACATTTTTCACCGGCCAATTATTTAACTTAGACTCGAGAGCATTACTAACTTTCAGGACGTGTATGGTTCGGAATCGAAATCAGAATTAGAATTGAAATAAATTATAATCAGAATCGGAATGACTCGTTATTTAATTCTGTTTGGTTCATCGCCTGAACCGGAATCGAAATCGGAATAAATCATTTCCATTATCGATATTTGGTTCAGATAAATATAAAAAGCATAACCAAATTAATATACTAACTTTATCTTTATAATATATTAATTTAAATTTAAATTTAAAAATAAATATTAAAATTTATATTAAAAATTTAAAATAATGTCAAAATTTTAAATTTATTTTAAAAAAAATAAACTTTGAAGTTGAGTGGATAACTACCCTATTTTCTTAACATATTTTGAATTTAAATTATATACAAATTTTAAACTTAAAAAATTTCATTAAATATGCTTAAATATCAATTTAACTATTTTCACTATCAAAAGTGACGTAAAACTGCCTATTGCTTGGTACTTTGAATTCTCACATGAAAACAAACATTTTTTTTTATAAAAAAATGCGAAAAAGTATTAGTTCATTTTTGTAGTAAAATATAATATTTTGAAAATGAAAAATATTTTGATTTAAGTTAGATTGATACAGAAGTTTGAAGTGAACCTAACAAAATGTGTATTACAATAATACATGAAAAAAAAACAAAAGAGACAAAAATGTAGCAGGATCAAAATTTAACTATTAATAACCCAAGAGAGAATCATTAAAGATGATGTTTGAAATCTGAAATAATTTTGTTGAACTTTAGGATCCGAACTTTTTTCACTTAATATTTTAGAATTTTAATATGTCAATATTACTAAATTTTTAGACCAACACTTTTTCTTTTTTTGCTTTATATTAAAGATATCTATGAATCAAATTGGGTCTAAATAGTTAATATATTATATCCATACTTTAAAAATAAATGGTTAGAACAAAAATAATCATAACCATTTATTTTCATGTGAGATATTTTTTAACAAACTAATTATAACTGTTAGTAGAAAATATTCGTTTATTCTTTTTTGTATTTCGTCTGTCATTGTCGAAATTCTTATATATTTTATATATAGTATAAATATAAATATAAATATAGATATAGATATAGATATACTTTGTAGATAAGCGTGATTTGTGCAGATACCGATTATATAACCCAAGATCTAAAATAAAACAAAATTATATAGAGAAAAGATATTGGAGGAGAGAGAAAGATACCTAAACTAATACTTATTAAAAATTTTAGTGGTTTAATATTGTAAATTATAAGTAATTAGTATTAGTATTTTATCTTCAGAAAGTATAAACTGTTGTATTTCTATATTAATTTATTTTAATGACTCTATAGGAGAGAGAAGTGTATATATACATATAATAAATAATAATAAATAATTTTTCTCAAAAAAAAATCGAAAAAATAATAATTTGCTTTATTTTTGTATCTAATAGTTTGTTATTCAAAATTTTTTATTTACTATTTATTTTAATCGATGTGTTGTGAAACTTAATTTTGCTTTGACCTATTTTTTCATCTTTATCTCTAATTTAAAAGCAAAATTAAAACGTGTTTGGTTAGAATTTTCTTCTAGATTCGAAGCAGGTCCATGGGGACGTAGCGGCTAAACTTCGATGTAGACCTAGTACACCACGTCATTAAGTATACCAACGCCTCCATCCGTCCATCTGGACAGAATCAACGGTAGATCCGTGGAGGGGTCTATGGGTGACGTGGTGGACGTTGGTTCAGGAGAATTCTTCGGGTGGGGGTGGGCTTAGAGAGGCCCCGTTCATGGTCTATATAACCTAGACCCGAAGCCCATCGCCGAGCTCGCTCTCCCCCTCCCACCTCTCTCTCTCTCTCTCTCTCTCTCTCTCTCTCTCTATCGCGATCGCGCCGCTCATCGCCTCTCCCACTCTCCTCCCCCCTCCCGCGCCTCTCCCCTCTCCCTCGATTTCTCGCGCTTCCTCCGTGCTCTTGGAGCTCGCCCTTCGCCCTCGCCCTCGCCCTCGCCCTCGGCCCGATCGCGCTCTCGGGGCCCCCTTTTCTCAAAGAGGGAGGGTGTTTTGGGATCCCAATCCGAGGGCTTCGGAGATCCCGAATCGCGATTCAAACGAGGTTTACCCCAGGTAATCCGCCGCACTTGTGTTTTCAAATTGTTTCCGTTCGATTAGGTTTTAGATCCGTGATTATTTGACCTGTTTGAGAGGATCCCTAGTTAGGTTCGATGTATGTTTCTATGAATGGTTTGATCTTTGTTGTGTTGTTGTTTGATCCTTGATGGGGAGTAAATTTGGACATTTTGTGGTCAAAATGGTTCGGCATTGTATATTTGCCACCTAGTATTTGGCCTATAACACCAAAATCGCACAGCTATAATTATATCTAGGTTTATCCATCATGTCTTATTCACTAGGTTCATAAGATCCCACTATTAGCACCTCAGACATGACCTGTAATTCAAATTATCTTATGTACGATTAGAACTTCCTTTCATCTCACCCAAAAGAAAAAAAAATCTTCTTTTATTTTCTCTATGAGCTTTTGCATTGAAATTTCATCATATTCAAGTGCTTGAACAAAACCAGGAATGGAAATTTCAGAAGTTGTTTAAATGTCTGAAAGGGATGTAACTTTTGTTGTCATTTGATCTTAAGACATGTTACTCATGGCGCTGATCAGAAACTGTGGGGCTTCATGTATCTATATGTCTTGCCGGAGAGGCGGAGAATCAGGTTTAGATGATTACTATCTAGTCATCCCTGTCCCGGATATTATATTTGCCGGATGGATCCTGATACAGAAATTTAATCCACTTCTGAAATTTTATTCCACTTCAGAATTTGAGCACTGATAGTTGGGGTGGTTGCAAATTGAATCCTGTCCAAAATATAATTATTCAATGGATGTAGTGGTTTAGAATGTTGGAAATTAGTTTAAGCATTAGTTTTGAATAGTGCAATAGTTTTCCTCAAATGTTGTTCTCTACATTTCCGTTTCTGTTTCAGGTCAGCAAATTGAATGTAGGTAACTGAGTAGTATGATTGCATCCTATATGTTCTAAATAAGTCAATCAGAGATCAAATTTGATATCTAACCTTTTCAAGTAGATTGATAAGAAATGGATAAAGTCAAGGAAAAGGAGAGCATGCAGCGAGAGTTTGTTGTTTTACTTGTTGTTTTAAGTAGATTGTTTCTTTGCAAATCTGTAAAGCGAGGAGGAGAGAAAGAGAAGGAAAGAAGAAAAAAGCAAAAGTACCTCAAGTCATTCATTTAACAATTATCATCCTGTAGATAAATAGGGCTCTATTTGATGCGGGAAATTCCATAAGTAGAGCAAGGCAAAAAACCGTAGAATCCTAATTTGAAGTTAGTAGATTCAACTTTTTATGGGGTTAATGGACCTCTTCTTCTGCTTCTTCTTCTTCTTGGTTAAATATGGAGACCAGATGTTTGTTTTAATGCTGAAATCTGTTAAAAAAAGGAAACATTTACAAGTCGAGCTAAAGATAGAAATGGAGAAAAGTTAATAAAATAGCATTTTCGTTTCCTTGATCCATTTGATCATCAAATTTGATGTGTTATATGTGAGATGTAGACCATGTAGATGGGTAAGAACTTATTGTGCAACATTCAGATTGCTGAAAGCACTGGTGTTTGTTCTAAAGTTTGACTAGTATGTTAGACAGCTAGAGTGTACATAACAGATGGGTTAATTATAATTAGTTGTACATATTCGAAAATGATAGGAATCACAACTGCTGGAGCCCATCAAGAGTTTTCCAAAACATCGTTGAACTCCTATTTTGTTTTACTTTTCTTGGCATGCGGCATACCATGAGTTTCAGTTTAATCTTGTCGGCTCAAGCTAACATTGGTTGAACAACTGGGAATGATTGAAACCAAACCCACCAAAATGACTGCAACTGATAGTGTTATTGCTACTTGAACTTGCTGAAGTTCAGGTTGAGATGCACTGACTTGACACCTGGAATGCAGTTAACTTTAGATTACAGTAGTGCTTTAGTGCGCAAGTTTTGTAGTGTTATCGGCTTAGTTTAGTGTTTAAGAAATATATGTAGTAGGATATGAGAGCTGAATATGGATGGATGTTTGATGTCCTATAAGAAGCCATTTATGTACATAAGCTACCGCAAAATTATTTATTCTATGAAATCACACTTGACATACAAGAGGGTGGCAAATCTGTTGGGATTACGATGTCTTGTGCTTCAATCAACTGTTGAAATAGTTGTTCTTCTATCATCTTATCCTCTTAGTAAGTGCATGTAGTGTATTTGCACATCTGCATTTCTTGCTTTCCTCTGTATTTCTTTCTTCTTTTTTTTTTTTTTTTTTTTTTTTTTTCTCTTTTTGCATATCAGTTGCTTATCTCCTTTATGGATTAAGGGCCTGCTAGCTGCTGAGGTGTCATATCATTGGGCTATCCTCACATTTCTTTAGGTGGCTATCTCACATTTCTTTAGGTGGCTAAGAGGTTGAATGAGAGAAAGAAGTGGGCAGGGTCAGAAGAGGAGACTAATCTCGCAATAAAAGTTATCGGGATAATGCATCTGATTCAAGTGGCTATTTCTTCTCTGTTTGTTTTGCCAAGGTTCTGCTCTAGCAGTGCCCCTTCCTGGCTCACTTCTCCCTCTCCCTGTTTTCTTTTGACCCTGCTCAGCTTTTTGAAGGAAATGATACAGCAAGTTGATTGGAGCATATGAGCAGCCCTTAAAATGTCTTGTATATATATTTTGTCTTACTGATTGATCATGCTCGGTTAAAATTGCAGAAACCAGACTCTTGGGGAGGTCATACATGTGTTCTGCTAGTTATCAATGTTTGCCAGGAGAATTCTTATGGTGTGCTTTTTTTTCTATCTGAAAAGTGATTAGCAGAGATCTTCCGGTTATAGAGTGTAATTGTTTAATTTATATGCATTTACACATGAAATGGGGTCTCGTGGAAGGCTATTATTTGATCTCAATGAACCCCCTGCTGAGGAGGAAGATGAGAAAAATGGTGTCATCGTGTCCCAGCCCCAGAAGTCACTTCCCAATTCAAATACTCGCCCCTCAAATTTATTTTCGTTGCCTGATGGTTGTCAACGGATAGTAAATAACCATCCTTTTACACATGCTTCTTCTGGTTCTGTCTTTCAGCCTTTTGTCAGGAATAAAGATTCGCAGATCCTAAAGGAGTCTAAAAAGAAAGAAAATGACTTGAGTGCCAATAGAGCCTCAACATCGACGACAACTAGTCATGTTACCAATTACAAAGCACATGTTGCATCAATGAATCATGAAGCTCAGACTGTTGATAGAGAAGAAGGAGAGTGGTCTGATTTGGATGGCAATTCTGACGCAGCTGGAAGTAATATTAGCAATAGAGATGAGATGGATGGTACTGAAGTTGCTCAAAATAATAAAGGAACAGAAGAAAGTGAACCTGATTCTGCAAAGTCTGATGATGTTACTAAAGATGATCCTACTGGTATTGGACATAGCAATAGTGAAATTGTAGATGCTTCTAGAGATACAAGAGTTCTTGGCCTGTTGGGATCAGAGAGCAACAAGAACTTAGAATATGGCTCTAAAGGTTTATCTGCAGATGGTGCAGATGGCGTTGAGGAACCTCCTGCCATGGGAAAATCAAAAGATGTCAAAGGAGTTGAAGCAAATTATGCATTAAAATTTGCAAATTATCCTACAAAGAGACCTAAACTTGACGAGCACAAGGAGGCAATGTTAGGGAAAAAAAGAGCCAGACAGACTGTTTTTATTAATGTGGAGGATGCTAAACAAGCAGGCTCTATAAAAACTTCAACACCAAGGAGGCAATCATCATTTCCTGCTCCTATTATTACTCGTACAGTGAAAGAAGGGTCTCGTGCTAGCACTAGTGTTGCTGAATGGACAGCAGAAAGGCAGAGTCCGTTTATTAACAAGGATCAAAAGCAATCTGAAATGCTGGGGTCTGAAGAAAGTATTTTTGCAGATCCAGGTGACCAAAAGGCTGAATCAAATGGTGACTTTGATTTTGGATCTCAAACTCGATCCAAGAGGACAAACAATACTGAATTTCCTTTAGAAGGGAATCCAACAACCGTTCCAAGACAGGGTTCATGGAAGACACTAGATTCTAAGCAGTTTAAGAATCCACCTGCTTCATCAAGGAAACCAGTTGCAGCAGGTCAAACTATCCCAGATCAAAAACCAGGAAACAAAAAACACCTATCTTCCAAAAAGCAGGTTTCAAATAACCTACAGTATCAAGATACGTCAGTGGAACGGCTTTTGCGAGAAGTGACAAATGATAAATTCTGGCACCATCCAGGTTAGAAACCATACTTTCAAAACTATGGAGTGTTTCTTTAAAATCTTAGCTTGCTAGTTCTCCTTATTCCATAGGAACTTCTTTCACACTAATAAGCAGGTGCTTTGGCAACTTCTTGAAGCTTTAGGACCTCAAATAGTTGATCAACAGAAGTTTTAAATCCAATTTTTTAGCAAGTCACAGTAGCGTTTGACTTTCTTAGTCATGTCTAGTGATAAAAAGTCATCATAGAGCACACATTATTTAATTTATTAGGTTTTATAGCAGTTGATATCCTTTTTATGTTGCCCTATTAATACTTGTTGTTGTGTTTACTTGACAAACTGCTAATATTGTTTCTAACTATGCCTGATATTGGTAAGAATTTTAACATAAGAATGTTGTACTTTTCAGAGGAGACTGAGCTTCAATGTGTTCCTGGAAGCTTTGAGTCTGTTGAGGAGTATGTGAGAGTGTTTGAGCCTTTGCTTTTTGAGGAATGCCGAGCTCAACTGTACAGCACATATGAGGAACTTCTCGAGTCTGTGTCTAGGGATGCACATATTATGGTTCGTGTGAGAACTGTGGAGAGACGAGAAAGAGGTAAATAACCTGTGTTTGTCTTTAGTAGTTCGGGCAAATATAACTCTACCACGACTTATTTGTTGTGCTGCTTATCTGCTTTTTGTGACATTGCTAGTTGTAAAGGCATGGATGTGGTGATAAATTTCTGTGATTAATTTGATTCTTGTGACTGTTTGGTTGCTATTTTTCTCCATTTAATCTTGAAATAGATAAATGCATCATCATTTCTTGTGTAACCTGGATGTTGCTTGTTTGATTTTCAGTCTAGTTGGAAAATGTATAGCAATGTCCTATCTGACTTCTCTGATGATTTCTTCTTTAAATATAATCTTGCAGTTTGATTTCCATGATTCCGAATCCTAGTGTTATTGTCAGAGGATGACTTTCAATTGATTTTTAGAGGACTGTAGTTTTGGTTCACATGTTTCTGAAGAATTCAATTTTTTAATAATACTAGAAATAATTTATAACAATAACAGTAGAGTTTGTGTTGGTGTATATATACTTGTTTTCTCAAATTTACTTTTGATAACATGGATAGTTTGTCTTCATGGAAATTATATGCCTTTTCTCGACCACAAATATCTGAAATGGCTATTCACGATCATCCTCCGTGTGCCGTCGCTAATCTAAATTCACGTTTTTAACTTCAGGATGGTATGATGTCATAGTTCTTCCAGTACATGAATGCAAGTGGACTTTTAAGGAAGGTGATGTTGCCGTTATATCATCCCCTCGTCCTGGTTCAGGTTTGAATTTAGACTGACTATGCTGCTTGCTTGCCTGCTTCATTTTATTTATTTGATGGAAATGCTATTTGTTAATCTCTGTTCTGATTTAATATAACATATTGCTAGTATTTTATTTTATTTTGTTAGACTGGTGTTACTCATGTAGATTGTCATTTCACAGTTGTCCAATCAACCAGATCAGGTAGGAGGAGCAACAATTTGATGGAAGAAGATACAGAAATAGAGGCTACTTCTGGAAGAGTTGCTGGTACAGTCAGGCGACATACACCTATTGATACGCGTGATCCACTGGGAGCAATTCTTCATTTTTATGTTGGGGATTCATGCGACTCTACTAGGTAATTTCTATTTCCATATTTGCCAAAGAAAGAAAACACAAAATCTTGAATGTGATTTTCATATGGTAAATGTTAGAATTCTGTAACTGTTTGTTCAGCTGAGAAGTCTAACCTGCAAACAAGCTGAAACAG
This sequence comes from Ananas comosus, assembly GCF_001540865.1. Taxonomy (NCBI): domain Eukaryota; kingdom Viridiplantae; phylum Streptophyta; class Magnoliopsida; order Poales; family Bromeliaceae; genus Ananas; species Ananas comosus. The sequence continues at coordinate 23,451,425 of NC_033621.1, read as the reverse complement.
CTATTATTAGCGTATGGTGTACCAAATGTAGCCATGTGAAGAAAATTATGCTGTATATTTTGGGATTTATATGGAACCTAAATGTTAATAGTTACATTGTTGGGAGATGTCTAAACTTTGATCAGTAATGGTCTTGGCATTTGAAGACGTGTGTTATTATGAGGCTATAGGCATATTACTCTCGGCCATTTATTTTGTACAGTCTCTTAACTATTCTTTGTTTTTGAATATCATTAACATATCTTGTTTCTGTTTTATAGACTAGAGTTTATGCTAATATATTGCCAGAATGTCTCATCTTTTTCTACTAGAAGATGCCGCATCAACTAAATATATCTTGGTTTAAGTGGCCGTTTGAGTTTCAGATGCCTTGATCCCCATAGGGAATTTAATTGATTATTTCCATACCAGTTCTCTAGACTGAAATAAGGAAAAGGGTTGTTATGCTTGTAGTTTCTCAAGTCAATTTAATGTTGTCTTTGGTGCTAATATGACGACACTTCCTTAATTGTTAGTAATTTAAATATTATTTTGCACCAGATCTTTGCACTTTAACGGCAATAATTCACTTTTTTTTTTTTTTTTTAAAACTTCTGACCATTTATCTTTGGATTACCATAGCAAGGTGGGTGATGATCATATCCTGAAGAAGCTTCAACCTAAAAGCACGTGGTATCTAACCGTTCTAGGGTCTCTTGCGACAACTCAAAGGGAATACGTTGCTCTGCATGCATTTCGGCGTCTTAACTTGCAGGTAACACAGAGAAGCCATACATACATACATATATATATATATATATATGTACATATGTATATATATATATATATATGTACATATGTATATATGTCATATGAATGTATACATATACATACATACATACATACATACATATACATACGTACGTATGTATGTATGTATGTATGTATGTATGTATATATACAGTTGGGTATATAGTTGGGCTTCTATACTATCCATAGTATAGAAGCCCTTGTGCTATAGTGTTTTTAACCATTGGATGCTTTTTAAGATTCGTGCAAGCTAGTAAGGAGATTAAATGAGAGACTCTCTAACATCCGTTAACAGAGAAAAAAAAGCAAGAGAGAGAATCCCAATCCCAACTCACTTTTCTCTTCTCATCTTTCTCTCTCTCTCCTCTTTCTCCCAGAACCGAACACCCTACTTTCACCATCTCTCTCTATCTCTCTTTCACCATCTCTCTCTGCAGTGGGTTTGGAGGGCTGCAGGGAGCAGTGTTGAGCGGTGCTAACTGCGGATTTGGAAGGTGGTACCGCGGGGGCGCGGATTTGGACGGTGGTACCGCGGGGGGCGATGGTACCGCTGGTACCCGCGGATTTGGACGGAGTTGGGGTGGGGGGGCGGGAATGGGGGGAGGGTGAGAGAGATTTAATTGTTAAAATTTGATGAAATATAGAAGATTTAATTGTTAAAATTAAAAGATGGCGTAACAGGAGGCTAAGCTCATCTCGGAAATTTTTTTAATTATTTAATATATTCATGTAATTTTACTTATTAAGATGCAAAACTATAGCCTTTTGCATCAGATGAGTCTCTAATCACTGTATATTGATCAAACTTAACTTGATTTAATTTTTCTATATATGCTAGTCACACTATGAAAGTCTCTACCAATTTTCTTTAAGGGAAAGACAGCAAGCTACACATTTTGTTTTTTGAAAAAATAATAATAAATTGAGCTAAAAATATAATGTAACTAAACTTTAAATTTAAAATTTTGAATATCAATTATTAAATTCTTAGCCAATTGAGCTTAGATAAGATCATTAAGCCTCTACCAATTGAAACCATACAAGCATAGAGCCATGGCGCTTCTTAAGTTGTCCACAGATACATTAATCATGGGACCTTAATAAGTTGATCACACTATTCTCATGTATAGAGAGAGAGAGAGAGAGAGAGAGAGAGAGAGAGAGAGAGATGGTGAAAGAGGTGGGATGCTATGATAGTTAATTCGCGAATTATTGAAAATTCGAATTAAACGGTCTGTTTACGAATTTTTTTCCAAAGATAGAGAATTATTTGCGATTTTTTGGGCCAACCGAATAATTCGCGAATTATTCCCGAATTATTGAAAATATGAATAAAAAATATATAATTTTTATATTTAAATATAGATTATCTTATATTTTATATCTTATATTTTATACCGAATCCGTTTTTTAAGCCGAATTTTTCAACGAATTTAAAAATTAGAAAACGAATTTTATACGTATTATACCCGTACCGAATTTTTGCCGAATCTGAATTATGGTGGGATGTTCGGTTATGGGGGGGGGGAGAGAGAGAGAGAGTGAGAGAGAGTTGAGAAGGGACTTTTTTACAAAATAACCATCTAAAATTTTATAATTTGCGAAATAATTCTATTAGATTTATATTTGGTAAATTAACTCTCAAAACACGATGAATCATTCACCGCATTCTAAAAGTATGTAAGTTTTTTTAAAGGCGGTGAATCATTCACCACCTTCTTTATAATTTTTTGGGATAGAGGAAAAATGAGGTTGTTAAAATTGTACGTAGATTATACGGGAAATAAAAAAAAGTGAGGTTGTTAGGATTGTGTGTGGAATATTAGAATTTTTGTTTGATTGTTAGAATTGTATGGATAGATTATTTAAATTTTTTTGATTGTTAGGATTATATGGATATATTATTAGGATTTTCAAATTGTTAAGATTATATGTGATGCTTGATTATTATGATTGTATAGATAGATTATTAGGATCTTTTTGATTGTTAGGATTATATGGATAGATTTTAGAATTTTCAGGTTAAGATTATTTGTGATTTGTTGAAATATTTATGTGGTTGTTAGGATTATAGAAAAAAAGGCGCAAGGCGCAAAAAGGCGCAAAGGCTTTATGGAGCCTAGGCGCGAGGCGCACCGCGAGGCGCGCGCCTCAAGAAGGTGAGGCGCATATCTAATAAAAATAAAACACTCTTAACAAGCTTATTTTAAATGGATGTTTTAAATTAAAAATTCTAAAATAGTTATACAAAAACAAAATAATCATAAAAATGTAAAGAAATCGCATGCATAAATGTTCTCAACTTAAAAATAAAAAAATTATGTTTCAACTTTCAGCTTTAAAGTGTTTGCTGCTGCTTCTTTCTTCTTGCCGCTGCTATTTATTGCTATTGGGGTGTGGAAGAGAGAACGACCAAGAGAAAAGGAAAAGAAAGCGTTCAATTAGAAATTTTTTTAAAAAAGTTTCTTAACATTTTAGAATATATTGAAGAAACTCAAAACCCAAAAACCCACACCGTAGACACATTAAACATAAATATCACGAGACGCGTCTGAGGCGCGCGTCTCACTCCTTGAGGCATTGAGACTCGCGCCTTGCGCCTAGGCGCTGAGGCGCGCCTTTTCAAACACTGTAAACAAGTGAAAGGCGGTGAATGATTCACTGCTTTTCTGAGAAATTAGGCTCTTTATGAAAGCGGTGAATCATTCACCGTCTTTAAGAGATTAGTTTTTTAAATATAATTTTGGCAAGGTATTTCGCAAATAATAAAATTTTAAAGGGTTATTTTATAGAAAAAGCCTATTGAGAAGAGAAAAGTGAGTTGGGCTTGGGATTCTCTCTTTTGCTTTTTTCTTTGTTAACGGACATTAGAGAGAATCTCCCATTTAATCCCCTTACTAGCTTGCACGAATCTCAAAAAACATCCAATAGTTAAAAACACTATAGCACAAGGGCTTCTATACTATGGATAGTATAGAAGCCCAACTCTCTCTCTCTATATATATGTATGTATGTATGTATATGTATACATACATATGACATATATATATATATGTATGTATATATATAAATACATATGTATATATGTCATTATAGAGTAGGGCTACTATACTATTATGAGTAGTGGGCCCTTAGTACTCATAAGTTGTTTTCGATGATGGAGCTTCCGAATCGACGATCCACTCCATTAAATATGATCTAGAGTATTTGAAACTTATAGAAAATAAATTTCGTAATTTTTTGAAATCATAATAAAGTCCATCAAGCGGGCATAAAATGAAAGGTCAAAATTGAACGACGTCCTAAAAATGGATGATCGGATCCTTTAATTTAAGATCGGAGTTATTGATCTTTATCTAGGTAGTTAATAGAATTTTCTATCAAAAATTCAACCTATTCCGATTCTTTTCGACCGTTAAACTAGCAAGTATCCCATACCGGCCGTTAAAAATTGTCAATTTTGTGAGCTTTTGATCGTAAGGTAAATGATGTCGAAAAATTATGAAATTTAATTTCTAGTAGTTTTAAATGCTCTAGATAACGTTTAACGGTGTGGATCGTCGTTTCGGAAGCTCTATCATCGAAAACAACTTATGAGTACGAGGGCGATCGTACTCATAAGAGTATAGTAGCCGGACTCATGTCATATATATATATATATGTATATATAATCTCCTGTACTTTTGAAAGCACAGAGGTCTTTGTAGATGATGGGACATCCGAATCGATGATCAGCTCCGTTAGGCATGATCTATGCTATTAGAATTATCTAGAAATCAAATTTCATTAATTTTAGATAATATTTGATATGCGATTAAAGGATCTCAAAAATGACTATTTTAATGACCGATGTGGCACGTTTGTAAGTTCAATGGTGTAGAATAATCCAAATTAGATAAATTTTTAATAGAAAATTCTACTTACTATCAAGAGCAAGACTGATACTTCTGATTTGTAATCGTCTTTTATCACGGTTTTTTTACGAGATTTTTATTTTCAGCCATTCATTATGAGTTTACTTGTTCACTAGGCAAACAAAGTCAAACATTATGATATTTAGTTTCTAAATAGTTCTAATACTGTAGATCATGTTTAACAGAATCGATTGTTGAACCGAATGTTTTATCATCGAAAATAACTTAAGAGTACGGAGGCCTCCGTACTTTCAAAAGCATAGTAGCTTATATATATACACATACGCACACACGCACATATAGAATCCGGCTACAATGCTATCAATAGTACCAAGTACTTGGTACTACCAAGTTTTCTGCTGTTAGATTTACCCCTTTGATCATTTCCATCCCTTAGATCATACTATTCCACCAACCACCCACTAAATCCTAGGGGACTACTATCATTCTAACTACACATCCCTTTTATCCAAGGGCCGAAAGCTAATAGCACCAATGACTTGATGCTATTAATACCATTCTAGCCTAGTTCTCTCTATATATAATATATATTCCCTTGTCTTTTGGGGGTCACTGTAGCTGATATAAACTTCTTCTATACAGATGCAAACTGCAATTCTTAAACCCAGTCCTGAACACTTTCCCAAGTATGAAGATCAGCCTCCCGCTATGCCTGATTGCTTCACTCAAAATTTTGTGGACCATCTTCACCGGACCTTTAATGGCCCACAGTTGGCTGCTATTCAGTGGGCTGCAATGCATACTGCGGCTGGTACAAGCACTGGAGCGGCGAAGAGGCAAGATCCTTGGCCTTTCACGCTAGTTCAAGGTCCACCAGGAACCGGAAAGACACACACAGTGTGGGGGATGCTTAACGTGATACATCTTGTTCAGTATCAGCATTATTACACTGCTCTGCTCAAGAAACTTGCTCCTGAGAGCTACAAGAATGCTAGCAGTGGCAGTTCTGAGTGTGTTGGGGCAGGATCTATTGACGAAGTTTTGCAGAGTATGGACCAGAACCTTTTCCGCACTCTGCCAAAGCTTTGCCCCAAGCCAAGGATGCTCGTCTGTGCCCCGTCTAATGCTGCCACGGATGAGCTGTTGGCTCGTGTCCTTGATCGCGGCTTCATTGACGGAGAAATGAAGGTCTATCGGCCAGATGTTGCCCGAGTGGGGGTTGATTCACAAACTCGTGCAGCTCAGGCAGTTTCTGTTGAGCGAAGAACTGAGCAGCTTCTGCTAAAGGGCCGTGAGGACGTTATTGGTTGGCTGCATCAGTTGAAAGTGCGTGAACAGCAGATCTCGCAACAGATTGCCATTTTACAGAGAGACCTAAGTGTGGCAGCCGCAGCGGGGCGCGCCCAAGGTTCTGTTGGTGTTGATCCTGAAGTCCTTGCTGCTCGGGACCATAGCCGCGATGTTTTACTTCAGAGCCTTGCTGCTGCCGTGGAGACTAGGGATAAAGTTTTAGTTGAGATGTCACGCCTCCTTATTCTTGAGAGCAAGTTCCGTCCTGGAGGCAACTTTAATTTGGAAGAAGCTCGTGCCAACCTCGAAGCTACTTTTGCCAATGAAGCAGAGATCGTTTTCACTACAGTGTCGAGCAGTGGCCGCAAGTTGTTCTCTCGCCTGACTCATGGCTTTGATATGGTTGTTATCGATGAAGCCGCCCAGGCCAGTGAAGTAGCTGTCCTTCCTCCGCTTTCGCTTGGTGCCGCAAGGTGCGTTTTGGTTGGTGATCCCCAGCAACTCCCTGCAACCGTCATTAGTAAAGCAGCCGGAACTTTGCTCTATAGTAGAAGTCTTTTTGAGAGATTCCAACAAGCAGGTTGTCCTACAATGTTGTTATCTGTGCAGTACAGAATGCATCCTCAAATTCGTGATTTTCCATCGAGATATTTCTATCAAGGTCGCCTTACGGATAGCGAAAGTGTTGCCAACTCGCCAGAGGAAGCCTACTATAGAGATGCTTTATTGAAGCCTTATGTATTTTATGACGTTGTACATGGTCGGGAATCCCACAGAGGGGGATCAGTCTCATACCAGAATATTCATGAAGCACAGTTCACTTTGCGGTTGTACGAGCACCTCCAGAAGTTTTTAAAAGCCAATGGTGGGAAAAAAGTGTCTGTTGGCATTATTACACCATACAAACTGCAACTAAAGTGTCTTCAGCGAGAGTTTGAGGATGTTTTGAATTCAGAGGAGGGGAAGGATATTTACATAAACACTGTTGATGCTTTCCAAGGCCAGGAACGTGATGTCATCATTATGTCGTGCGTTCGTGCCTCAAACCATGGAGTGGGATTTGTTGCTGATATACGACGCATGAATGTGGCTCTTACCCGAGCTAGGAGGGCACTATGGGTCTGCTCTCTCTCTCTCTCTCTCTCTCGTGCACGCGCGTGCTTGTGCGCACTTGCACACATTCACACATGAAATAAAAATGGAAAACACTTTTGAATGCTTAATAGTAATCTGATTTGATGTTTATTTGCTTTCAGGTTGTGGGCAATGCGAATGCTCTGATGCAATCAGATGACTGGGCTGCACTGATAGGGGATGCCAAATCGAGGAAATGTTTCGTGGACATGGACAGCATCCCTAAGGAGTTATTAGTTATGAAGGGATCTTCTAACACCCCAGGCAAAAATTCCACTAGCAACATGAGGAGCTCGAGGAGTGGTGGGCTAAGATAGACACAATCAGACTTGCTCCCTGAATCCAAGTATTGGATGCAGCACAAAAGGGATGACGAGTTGAATTCTTATCTTCCCATACATTTATGAAATTCGATAATCTGGCCCGCGCTTCAGCGACAGGTGTCAAGATGCGTCACCGCATGGCGTTGCTAAGAGGCTGAGATCTTTGTTTATCTTGGAGGCTGAAAGATTTAGTGTGGTTTTGGTGGTCTGCATATATTAATCACTGAAGTGATGCACGGAGACTGGTGGAGCTTTGGGGATGCTTTTGTGCGTGATGTGGGCATTGCTACAGTGGCAGGGTTAGAAGACATGCAGGCTGTTGGAAAGAATGCTTAAATGCCAAGTCTGAGAAACTGGAGCGTGCTGAAACGAGGAGGTGCTAAATGTTGTATGTGACATCAATTGATAAATGTCCAGTGGTCGAAGACCATGGAGATTGAATTCTTCATTTGCCCTCGGAGACTACCCGCCGGGCCCGAACTTCAGTTGCAGGCGAGAGGTGAACGGAAATTCTGTTTCTCAAAGCTTGCGCAGCCGAGAGCCTCGTCAGAGAGGTACTACTGCTTTGCGAAGGCTCATAATCTGTACAGACATGAAAATTTTAGATTTACAGGCTGTAGCAGGCATTTTGCCCTAGTTACTACACGAGCGCCGTTGATATTTAACTTCTTAGGGTTTTAGGGTGAATTCATTTGCTGTTGTTAGGAGGGTGAATGCGTTCGGAACCATGCCTCGCCCGACTGTCGAATGCTGATAAATGTGTTGTGCATATTTGGCGGCCTGTGGCATCGCAGGGATGATACCCTTCATTTGTAAACACACAGGTACATCCTACTACTGTATGGAAGTTAAATTTTTTTGTTCCTTTAATCCTGTAGCTCCTGATTTACTAGTCATCTTTGTTTGGTACTCATTGTTTCCTATTCGCAACACTAAAATAAGAGTGACTTTTCCACCTCTGAAGGACATGCATCAATTCTCGGACAGAAACTTTTCAAGCAGAGCATGAGCACCAGTAATTGCGGTGAGCCCATCATGGGTTGTTAAGCTTCCATAATAAAGTCATAACTCGGTATTAATTACAAGTACTAGAATATTACCACGACTATGAAGCCCTAATTGCCTAGAATTCTTAGGGAACCTTTGGCAAGGTTTCTTGTTTCACTATATACACGTCTTTTTTCCAACTTATTGTTGGAAAGTTTGCATCTTGTATTGCAATCGGATGCTTGAGTGGCAGAAACGCACGAGGACTTACTTGATTTGGTTCTTTGGACAAGTCTTAAGACCTCCCAGCAGAAGTTACTTTGGCTTCACTTAAACTTCATGAATTTTGCGTTCGACTAGCGTACTAAATTGTTGAAAATTAGGAACTCAATTTTCAGTCAAATGTACCAAATAGTCGGTTATAATTCAGAGTAATAAAACCTCTTTATTAAGTTTTACTTGTGCATAATTCGAATTCCGGTCCTCCTAAGGCGGCTTCATTGGACAAAATTGCGATCACAGCAGTTAAATGAAATAAAAATTGTTTCATCAGCGCGTAAATGATCTCTGGAGTGATTGATCTGTCATTAGGCGTGTGGTCAAGTTCATGAAGTAAAAGGCGTAACAATGAATTAAATTAATAGAAGGTACTAATGGACCTTTTCAACTTAGTCATTGGTGACATGCATACTTAGTACTACATGTCAAATAATCTTTAAATACTGTAGACTAGACTAGAATTTCTTAGGGATCTCTTTCGTCAAGGAAACTGCAAAGATTGATATTTGATTACGACATTTTGATCTTTCGATTCTAACCTGATTTGCGTGGAGAAAACTAGGGTTAGCTTCCTTCCTAGGGAAATGTGGAGGAAATGTTATTTTTAAGGCTCATTTGCATGGTAAAATAAATTATTTAATAATAACTTGTGTGTTATAGAAATAAAGATTGTTGTATTATATTATAAAATTCGAGTCTTTAAGTCCTTTTATTATTATATATTATAGTTATATATATTCAATCCTACACAGCTATCAATTGCGAGATTTACTGCAAGACTCTTTGAGTAAACAAAAGGGACGTAAGTTAGTTGCAAAATATAACTAATTGTTCTTATGCTTAAACAAGATCCATTTTTATAACAGCTGGACTGTTTCTCTCTGAAAAATAGGCATACATACGCATACATCAAGCTCCACTCTAATACAAGTTTCACTTCTATAACAGCTATCTGCCCATTTTTATATAAGCTAAGAACTCTCTCTCTCTCTCTCTCTCTCTAAAAGATAGACATACATATACACACTGAGCTCCTCTCTAATACAAGTTTCACTTCTATAACAACTATTTGCCCCTTTTTTGCAAGCTAAGAACTCTTTCTCTCTTCCTAGATGGACATTCATATACACACACCAAGCTCTTCTCTAATACAAGTTCCACTTCTATAACAGCTGTCTACCCCTTTTTAACAAGCTAAGAACTCTTTCTCTCTAGAAGATTGGCATGCATATACATACATCAAGCTGCTCTCTTCGTAAGGAAGGCACATCTTAATTCCTTACAAATAGGGGGGAAAGAACAAAAGGGAAAAGAAAATTTCTATGAAATTAGTCACTGGTCCTTGCAGTAGTAGTGCAAAGTGCGAATTGCTCGTGAACTCCTTCCTGTCCCTTCCTCTTAGACAAGGAGGACATAACTCGAGCAACCTTCACCTTCTTCACCAGAAGCTGCCACGTGTCCTCCTCTTCTTTCCCTTCCTTCTGCCGCTGCATTCTCAGCTTGAAGTGCCTGCAGGTATACACGGAAAACCCAACAAGCAGGGCATCAGTGGTTAAGTTTGTTCTCTAACAAAAATAAAAGGAAAAATGTGTCAAACTCCCCAAACATTAGAGCGATTACACTGCCGATAGATTTTGTGCTATTACAAGAAGCATTATGTAATTTGTGATTACACTGCCGATAGATTTTGTGCTATTACAAGAAGCATTATGTAATTTGTTTTTGATGTTGAAAATCTAATTTCAGTTTCTCGCTACAGCAGAAGCTCTAGAATTTCTCCTTGATACTGCTGCTGCTGCTGCTGAGAGCAGATACAAAAGTGGTACCAAATAGACCATTAAATCAATCAACCACCAACTCGCATACTCCCTCCTAATGTTTCCTAAACAATCATCAGTTATACGAAAACCAAATGACTCGGATACACCCGAACGCAGGCGGATGATAAAAGCAACTAACAAATTCTTTTAAGATAGCAGTGTAGAGACTTACGAGCAAAGAGGGACGCGGCAATCCTGCTGCGGGCTGCCGTCGCAGAGGGCGGAGTGGAGGCGGAGGAGCTGCAACATGCGGCAGCAGCGGGGGCAGGCTTTCCTGCGGGGGCAGACAGCGAGGTGTTGGATGAGGAGCTGCAGGTTGCGGTAGCAGGCAGATGAGGAGCAGGGGTGGTTCTTCTTGCTTCCGTCCTTGCCCATGTACATGTGTTGCAGGCACTCCATTGCGTCCCCCAGCTCTTCATACACCCGCTGGTACGCCAGCTTGCGCCCAACCCGCTTCTTTCTCTATCAAAATAATTCATAATTCAAATAAATTTATTTATATGAACTATCAAATCGTACTATATTTTACAGCAGAACCAAACATAATACATTTTTCACGTACCAGATCGGCCTCCTGGAGGAACTGGAGGATTTCGAGCTCGAGCCAGGGGTCGTTGGCCTGGAGGAACTGCCAGGCTTCGGTCCTCTTGACGGCAGCGAAGTCCTTGGCCAGCAGCTTCATGCAGCGGAGGTACAGCCGCGCGGCATTGCACTGCCGCGCCAGCAGCAACACGTCCACCATGCCCTCCGCCGTCAGCCGCAGCGCCAGCGCCGCCTCGCACGCACGCTTCAGCCACCCCACGTCGTACGCATGCGACAGCACCAGCAGGTGCAGCCCGTACCTCCCCATCTCCTCCTCCTCGTCCAACGACACGCACCTGATTGACATGACATGATCCGTTTGTTCTACTCAGCGCGCCATAAGATCGGCATTCCCATTAAATTTGAAGTTCAATCGAATATTTAAAATAGGTATTTTATTATAATATTTTATTATAAACAGTGTAAAAAATGCTTATATTGATTGATTAATTTATTTCTTATTATTCATAGATATTCAGTCACACCCAAAATTTGTGTACTCTTCATTACCTTAATAAAATGAAAAAAAAACTAAAATTATTGTGACTATGTATTATGCATTGTGGCACATGATCCACACAAAAAAATCTGAAGCACGAAAAAAAATTCTCCAAATTTCTAGGTGGTGCTGAGTCAATTATTATGCCTATTATAGAACGAAATGGACGGTGTCTCGTTCTTAAAAAGTGAAACGGACGAATGGAGGGCTGTGATTGGATGAAGGGGACGACATAAGATCGTAGATCGTGGGACCCCCAAGTAAGAATTAACTTAAAAATTAAAAAAAAAAGTAATTTTTGACAGGGAAATGTGAAATTCTCAGAGCCATCAGGAAGATTTTGGACCCTTGATATTATTTTCTTTAGTTTCGTACAGTGCATGTGACAACGATGAGTCCAAAAATTAGCGTCCTACTAGTTATGATGAGAAATTATTGTCCGCACCCGATGCACCAGCTTAGCTGTGCATCAGCCATTGTCATACATATTCAATTAAAATATACTTCAAAATTTTATATTCATAAATACAATTTTTAAGACACCTGGACACAGTGTAGAGTGGTCACGTGTTCGAGTCTTTGTAGATTTTTTACGAATAATAATCGAGCTGAAGAGTAAAATTATGAGTTTGTCGCAATATTGTAAAATATTTTTTTTTAAAAAATAACATATTATCCGTTTTATTTATTAAAATAATGGATATTGTAGAATGTTTATAAGCAAAGTACTATTTGTTTCAAGATCAACGAATAATTTACGTCTAACATATTAAGATTTAATTTTAGGTTATGTTTCGTTAATGAATAATGGAGCTGAAGAGTAAAATTATGAGTTTGTCACAATTTTGTGGAATGTTCGTAAACAAAGTACTGTTTGTTTCAAGATCGGTGAACAATTTACATCTAACATATCAAAATTTAATTTTAGGTAATGTTTCGTTTAGGAACAAAAAGTGAATAAGTCTATGTTCCCCTCTTTATTTTCAAACACTATTTTTAATATTTGTGAATAGTAATTCTTTCATTCCTGAAATAAACTGGTATAATTCGATATAATTTTGGAACAATTGTTCCACGCTCTTCCCTGGAACAAGATTATTCCTAAGTGGGAACAAAATTAATTAAAATTTAATCTAATTTTAATTATGATATTAAATTACTAATTAATCTAATTAACATATTTAAGTCATTACCTATTGCTTAAACAGTAAAATAAATAAATATTTATTTATTTATAATTAATTAAATAATTTTTAAAAAATATTTTAATAAATTTATCTAATAATCAATATTTATATTAATCAATCATTCATATTTTGACTAATATATTTAATCTTGAACTAATTATCTATAATTAACTAACTAAATAATTAATGTATTATTTAACTAATGAATTAACTAATACTTATATTCATTAATTTATTATAACATTTATAGCTAATAAATTTATTAATTTATCAAATTGTTTTTAATTAACATTTTGATGTTAATTAATTAGATAAAATATTTTTAAATTATAATTATTTTATTTTTACTATTCCAATCTAACCATTTAAACATCATTTACATTTAAACATCATTTACCTTACTCCAGTTCCTGCTTATATCGAAATTTGTACCTATCTCTACAATAAATAATTTTTGTTTATATCTAAACCAAACGGAGCCTATTCAAATATTATTATCTTATTTCCAAAATCAATCCAAAAAAAAAACTTACTCAATTTCTCTTATAGCAGAATTTGTATCTATCCCTCCAATAAATAGTTATTATTTATATCCGAATCAAATGAAGCCTATTCAAATACTATTTACTTTATTTTTAAAAACAACGTCAAATAAAAATTTACTCTAACTTCTGTTTATAACAAAACTCGCACCTATTCCTATGTTAAATAATTTTTATTTATATCCGAATCAAACGAAATTTAAAATATTTTTAATTAAAAGCATAGCATGGTACTACATCACGCTACAGGGCAATAATTTCTCCTTAAACATGGGGTCCTCAATGCATTAGATTTACTTTTCCTTTCTTTAACTAAACATTTAAATAGAATCAATTTAAACCCCCACCCAAAAAAAAGGAAAAAAAGGAAGAAAAAAGAACACATACCCAAAGGAGTAGATCAACCGCACAAACACGGTTACAGCATCATGGGGGACTCCCAGGATCCGAATAACCCTGCGCGATTTTCCACGCTTTTGTGCCCGATCCAATATACTCTCCATCACAGGCGACGCCGCGGCCTTAAAAAACACAAACAAACAAACAAACAAACAAATATAAATTTAATACTTTTTTAAAAAAGTGCATATGATTAGACATCGATTGTGTGCTCAGTGAGCTTCTGCGATTCGAGAGTATCTAATTGTATTGTAGTACATAAAGTTTTGAATGTCTTGTCAATTGAAGGTTTCGGGTGCTCACAAGAACTGCAGAATGGGCGGAAATTTTGCGGCCACCGGAGGTCAAAATTTGAACATCCGGAGCGGGGATGGCGTCGCTCCCCGCCTCCAGCCACTGTCGGAATCCGTTCTGGACGCGACCGCCCTTCGCGTCCATCTCTCTTCGAAACAAAACTTTTGTTTCTTTCTTTTCTATGTATCTCCCTACTTTTCTCTCTTTTCGCTTTTTCTCTCCTCCGCGAGTTTGCGTGTGATGATTTTTTTTCCCCTCCTTTTGATTGTGGAATGTGGCCTCTCTCTTGGCCTGTATATATAGAGAGAGTTGGTGGGGGCCAAGACAAAGTAACTCAAATAATTAAAAATATTTTTTAAAAAAAGGGGAAAAAAGTTGGGTTTTTTTATTTATTTTATTATTTAACTTAAAAGAGAAAGGCGGAGCCGAAAGGGTGGGAAGGGCAAAAAGGCTGCAGAAGGACCCCCAACCACCCGTAGGCTTGATTTTAATCTGGGGGAAATTTGCATATGTACCCTTAGGCAGTGTTTGGTTGGCAGGATAAAGTGGGTTTAGACCATTTTATCCTGCTAAACCTTCCAAACAGTGCAGTTTTTTGGTGGGATAATTAATCCCGCTCTTAAGGCGTTATCCTTGGATAACCGTTAAGAGCTAACCCCTGGACCAGCGGAATAGGGCATTTCCGCTGGTTATCCAGGGCATGGGTTGGAAAAAGCTGCGATGCCCTTTCTCCTTCTTCTTCGTTTTGCTCTTCACCTACCTTCGCCTCTTCTTCTTCGTTAATGCCTCTTCACCTACTCTCTCTTCGCTCATTACTCCGCCGATCTCCCTCCCCTCGTGTGGGCGAGCATAAACCATCGCTTTATCTCTTTTGTCATTTCGGCAGTCAGCATAATCAATGAGCGAGATCTTGTATCAGATCTGCGTTCATCGGTAACTCCTCTTTGCCTTTACTTTCTTCTTCTATACTCCTCTCGCCAGTCTGTGAGGAAGATCCCAGTTGAGATCTGTTTCTTTTGTATCCCTCTCTCAACCTCGGATTTGACTGGTATAAATTGGTTTTTCCTTCGCTCAAAATCTGTTGTGGGCTTCTGAGGCAAGAAATCGAGGTGGTTCTGCAGGATGTATGCGCCTGTGTTGTCAAGCGCCCATTTAGTGCGACCACTAGCCTTGCAGGTAGAAGGCATGGACTATTTGTGCCCCCTTTCATCATAAAATTGAGTGGGATTCGAAGGTACTGGTTCTTTTTTGCATCTTGCTGGAATCTGATCTTGCTTCTTATACTATATCTGTGCTGTGTAGAAGTTCACTCTTGATAATTTCTGCTTCTATTAATCTCGTCGAGGTGAGGTTTTATGGATTTTACCCAATTTTCTAGTGTATTTTGGATCTGTCTGTCTCTTTTGCTCGCATGCTGTTAAATTTCATTTTTAAACTATTTCAAGATATTTTACAAACCACAGTTTCTTAAAATTTTATTTGATACACAGAACTTTGCATCCTGACTTTATGCTTGATTTATAATTTTCTCATTGCCATAATTTATGACAGCACCCATGTATTGCTGATCATACTTTATGACTGCATCATACAGTTTCTATATTTTTTTTTATACAACTTTGATTTTTGATTTGAAGATAATTCGAAGCTGAAATTATTTGTAGCTGAACATAACTCAGTGTAAGATTGCAAAGAGGTCATATGATGAATTGAAAGCTGCTAGCTACATTCTGATCTAATCCAGTTCAGTTTGAGGCATGGATTTTTTTAAAAAATAGCAATGATGTAGGGAAAGGCGATATATATATTCAAGGCAGGGTGGCATGGTTTTTTTAACATTGCATCCGTCATGGAATTATGTGTAAGCCTTTCCCCTGAATCTCTCTCTTT
>NC_033621.1:23419825-23435435 GCF_001540865.1 Ananas comosus | reverse complement strand
GTATATGGCAAAGAATTCGAGATGGTGCAATCATAAATGACGAGATTTTACACATGTAAAACTAACGGAGGCTTAAGGAGCACAAGCCACTTAGATATAACACCTTGAAGGGAACCCCTGAACTCAAGGTCATGATTGCCTATGTTCGGATCTCTAACATAATCAAAGCCGAACGTCGCAGCTCTGTAACTTCGATACCAAGTAACATCTTATGCGCATTTTGTGGTACTCAAAACAAACAGCATTAGCTGTAACCTGCACTAAGAGTTGCGATGTGCGCCGTAGATAGAAGCACATTGCGAAAGTCAAAGTCTGCATTTGGTGGATGCAAAGAGATCTACAAATTCGAACATCGAGAACTAAGTACAAGTTCCAAGTAAAAAAAAGAAAGGGATCTTTGAGATGGGTCAAGTAAACAACAAATAACAAATTCATGAAGGCACAATCGAAACAATTCATAGCATCACAGCATTACTTAAAACCCTAAATCAAACAACAAGATTCAACTGATGCCTTTAAATAATTTATCTTTCTAGGGCAAGATAGAAGATCCTTGAATTACCCAAGTGCAGCAACTCTCATTGAAAATTAGCATCCCACAAAAAGATTGAGAGAAAAAAGAGATCTGCAGTATGATGATTATTATTATGATTGCAATTAATGTTTTGGATGTTGGCTGGATGGGTACCAGGAAGAGGTCGATGAGGATGAGATCGGGGATGGCGGAGAGATCGGGGATGGCGGAGATGTGGAGGGCGGCCGAGTCAATGGCGAGAGAAAGCAGGGACGGCGGTTGCATCAACCGACTTTCGGGCCTTCCTTTTCTAGTCTGCTAGCTGTAGATCGCCGCGGTGCGGTCGAGACTTCTGCCAAAAATATAATAATAATAAAAATAATATTAATAATTAATCAGGATTAGGATCACCTCGCAGAGTTGCTTTTGCTTCCCCCTCTTTTTTCTTTTTTCTTTTTTCGTTTTTCTTTTTTTCGCTGCCCTCCCTCGCTTGCTCGCTCGCTCTCACGTGGCAGACTGGCAAGACAAGCAGGAGAAAACTTGATGGAACCCAGCACTTATCCACCGGACGAGGAATTCAACACTGTCACACTTACAGCATATCATCAATAACAAGCCAATCACATTTCTTTCTTTTCAAACAAAAGTATAATAAAAATATTTTTTTACAACCATGATGGGACATATATTCTTAAAAGGATTAATTCGATTGGTTTGTTACGCCACGTCACTGATATATCCGTTGCATTCTAGAATTTTTTCCACCGGACAGTGCCGCGCCCGGGTCAATGCATGGATTTTGTTTTTTTTTTTTGGCTTTTTTGTAAGTAACGTAGAGGATGACTAGTGCATAAAGTTTGTAAATCTTTTAAAAAAATTATTTGGCTAATTTCAAATGCTAATGCAAAAAAAAAAATTATTCAAGAGTATATTGCACTTAAAATTAGTTAAACTTTAGTTAAGTCGAGCTAAAGTTTGGGAAGGATCGAATTTAGCCCGACTAAATTTTCTCGGTTTGAAAATATTCGCGGCTATTGTAGACGAAAGTTCGGTCCAAAGTGACTGGACCGTTCCAACTGAACAAAACAGTAATCCCAACCCACCTCTACTTGTGTCAGATTTAGCCTGGCCTGGCGACCTAGCCCAATCTGTGAAATAATTCGGACAAAGCACGGATCAGACTCAATTTTGGTCCACTCTACTGTGAGCTCATGTAATGAAACTGCACATCTGAATTTAGTAGAGGTAGTAGAATAAAGGAATTTTTCTTTTCGCAATCCTGCATCTCTCATTTTTTTAAGCAAAATCATAATTTGATTTCAAATTTTAGTTTTTTAATACAAATTATTAATCTTTAGCCAACTATATTAGATATAGTAGATCTTTTGCAGAGGAACTGCTAGTTGTAAAGGGGGGTCTCTACTGAGCACTCTCTCCTTCCAACTACACTGCACGAAGAGGATGTGATGGGGATGAGGCAAAAAGCCAATTGCATTGCTAAAAAGAGGCGAATGAGAGTTTAGCGAGAAAATTAACACACCTAACGGTGATCCAAAAGCTACGCCGAACCAACCGTCAATATCCATCATGCTCGTACTGCTGTCATTAGCTGGATCACAAGACGGCAAAACTTTGGATAGGAAAAAAAAAAAAAAATTATCACAGCATAATTTTTTATTTTACTTTTCAAATAATTACAACTTAGATTATCCAAATAATTATGAAATATATATGAAATGCTGGTTACAAGACGGCGGGATTGCACCTCATAAAGAGAGATAATCTGATATGGTTTCTCCGTTTGGTTGGGGGTTAAGGGGTGGAATAACCCCTTAACCCCCATATTATCCCCAAACACCTACAAAAAACAAAAATGAGTGGGGTTAGCTAATCCCACCTCAAATGGGCTATCCCGGGTTAGCTAATCCCACCAAACCCCACAAAATTCCAACCAAACATTATTTTCTATTCATAATAATTCACTATCCTTCTTATCCCATCTACTCTAACAAACACTATTTTTTACTATTCTGGACTAACTCTAACCCCCAACCAAACACAAAAATATTCTAATCCTACCTTAACTCTGAACTTAATCCTATCCCCTATTCCTGGAATAACTAGTTTTTTTTTAACCCCGAACCAAACGGTAGAATGATTGTGAATTGAGAATGATAATCTGTGTGCTTTTGTTTCTGTTTCTTCTCAATGTCTTTTCTATCATGTTATCTTTTGTGTTATCAAGTGCTTTAAGCTGCTGTTGTAAGAAGTAGATTTTGTTTGTTGGTTTGGCATCAGATCATCAAGTATCACACATTGAGCTTCTGTGATTACTATTTCTGTTTCGGATTTGGATGTATCAACATCTTGTTTATTTATTTAGTTATTTATTTTTGTTTACGCGTTCCTCCATTTGTTTTCGGGCAATGATATTAACCAGTTTGTATTTAGAAATCTTTTTAAAGTTGTGTAAATTTTACATCTTAGTTGTCGAAAGCTTCATGTTTACTTACTCGCTTTATGAATTTAGTTTTTTGAACATTAAAATCTCAAAAAAGAAATTTAAATTCTCAGATGGGGGTGGAAGATTTACATTTACTAACATGGCAAATTAATAACAGTTTTTTTCCAGGATTTCTTTTTTTAATTCTAATGGAAAGAAATATAACAATTTTATACTTAGATGGGGGTTAGAGGAAGAAATAATATATATTGTTTTCGTACTTTATATATGCAGTATAATTTACGGCTAATTTGCGTAAAAGAATCCATCTATTTTATATTTTTACAATATTAGACCATTTTTTTTAGATTTGTTAAATTAGATAAAATATCTTTATTTTTTTTTCTCTCTTTTTTTTTTTTTTGGTTGCTATCTCGTTTCTTTTTCTCTCTTATAATTTTGCAAAATTTAAAAAACTAATATCTATATTTATAAAAATACAAAATTACTAAATATTTTATACAAATTGGCCATTATCTATTTTGCCAATAAATTNTCTCCTTGCAGAGATGAGATGGATCCCAAAATCGCCCCCTACTCGCAAAACTCCGATCTAAAATCCGCAAATAAATTTAAAGACGAAGAGCAATTTGAAGAAGAAGAAGAAGAGGGAGTTGGGGAATTAGTCGAAGAAGTAGATGAGAAGGAGAGGGGGTGGAGCAGGTTGAAGAAGGCGGCGGTGGCGGGAGCGGCCGTGGCGGCGGCGCCAGCGGTGGTGCCGCCGGCGCTGGCGCTCTCGGCCGTCGGCATCGCCCTCTCCCTCCCCTTCGCCGCCTGCCTCGCCGCCCTCGCCTGCACCCACCGCCTCATCCGCGCCCTCCTCCCCTCTTCTTCTCCTTATCTTTACCAAAGCGGTCGATCGATCGAACACCCTCGGTTCGGCTTCGATCCGTACACGTCGGATGAAGATGACGAGGTTCCCTCAATTCACTGCTTCTTTCTTTTTCTTTTTTTTTTGTGTCTTCAAATATAAGTTATTTGCATATATGTTGTATACGAATATTTTATTTTATATGCAACTTTTTAGTAAAAGATTATGTAAAAAATTGGTAGATGAGTAGTAATATGCTAATTGCTAATGATACGCTGTTTCTAAATTATTCGTCTGGAATGAGATTATCACGGACAAAAGTATTTAAGTTAGAAAAATTATGGCAGAGTCAAAATATCCGTACGTATAATAAGGAGACAATCCATACATTTTGCCCATGCTGTAACAACTAGTGTTTTCTTTGCAAAATACTGATTGTACCTTGCGTACATTTTGCCCATATATTTTGGGCAAATACAAAAACATAAAGAAAAAAAAAAAAAAAAAAAAAAAAAAACTACTGAGAAAAGACGATCTGATCAATCGTTTATGACATATAGTGTATAAATAAATAAATAAATAAACTTTTCGTAGTTTATCTATGTATCTAGTGAGTTTTTTGGTATTTTAATGTGGTGAATAACTGATACTCAACAACATCTTTCTACTTTCCAGTATTCAGCATATCCTATATAGATTGGTGCCAATTTTGTGTTTGAGAGCTATATCATATCTCACTTAATTAGTACATTTTATCTTTTTTCACATAATTGCTATCCATATCTAAAGTTACATCAATCATTGTTTCCGCGACAATCAGGTTGTTCTAAACTTATGACTTTGTCCTGCAGTTACTGTACAGTGAGGAAGTGATATGGGACCAAATTGAGGCTTTGCGAACTATACTGGGATACAGTGATACTTTACACTCATCATGTGCCGCGGAACTCCGAGCGCTTCTCGTCTTCACCGGAGTAGAGCCGCCTATCTCTTTGAGCGACCCGTTCGATCTAATCGGAGCAAGCGATAATCTTCGGTTCTTGAAGTTTCTTGTCGGAGTTAAATGATCGACGTAGATGAAGAGATGAATTGCATTGCAATTCACAGAAAAAAAAAAAAAAAAGACTAAATTACAGAAAATCCTCTTGTAATAATGTGTTTTTTTACTTTTCCTTCCTGACATTTAAAAATCTACACTTTGCCTCCTGTAAAATAAAAAATATGCACTTTATCCTCTACCGTTAGGGTTCCGTTAAAAAATATATTTTTATGTCGATAATACCCCTCCGTCATCTTCCTGTTGCTTCGCCTCCCTCTGGCTCGCCACCTCGCCGCCGCCTCGCTGTCCTCCACTGCCTCGCCCCCGCCGCCTCGCCTTCGCCGTCCTCCGCCGCCTCGCCTTCGCCTTCTTTGCCCTTCTCCTACTGTCGCCCACCTCGGTTTTCTCCTACTGTCGCCGAAATCGAGGACGGCGAGGGTGCAGGAGGAGAAGGGGAGCAGGTGGAGAAGGAAATAGAGAGAAATCGCGGCCGATTGAGGTGAAAATCGCGGCTGAACGAAGGAGCGGCTGAGGAAGATCGGGAAGAAGACGACAATGACGAGAGACAAAATGGTCATTTTACACACCGTAACTTTCATGTGAATATTTTTTATTTTACAGTGGAGAAAAGTATAGGCTTTTAAATGTCGGGGAAGAAAAGTAAAAAAACGGATTATTACTGGAGGATTTTTTGTAATTTAGCCATCTGCGAAGTTTGAATTCGCGGGATTTTCTCTGCTCGCGGAAATATGAGATAGATGAAGAATGTTTGATTTTTCTTTTCTTACCGTGTTTATGTAACTTCACTGTGAGAAAGATTTGCTTTTAGATTCTAGTCTAGTAATTAAAAAGACTACATGTATATGTTTGTCATAGTCCTGTTGTGCTGTAAAAAGCAGGCCATAGTACCAAATAAGTGGGTTATTGATGATGAATTTTTTGTTGATTAAATGCCTTGAAACTGCTTGTAGTTAATTTGGCTTTCCTTGAGATCTAACAGAAAATATGCTGCGAAAAATTTAAAAATATGATGCCATAACACTTTTTGAAAGAAAATACTATGAACATTTAAAAATGTAAGCTTGTTTTAATATTTTACGTCCAACACTTTTTTTCGGGAGTTGCTTGAGTGCTTAAAAAATATTCCAGGTGGTTTTTTTTATTGGCTAAAAAAGTATTTTTCATCCGTTTAGTTTGTATTTTGAAAATTTATTTTCTGGATTGGAGTCCTTTACGAGGTTCAAAATATCAATTTGGAAGAATTAGAATTTTTAGGATTCAAACTCATAATTTTATATGTTCTGATAAATGTATAAAACAATCAAAATAATATTTAAACTTCTCAATATAAAATTATATATTTTAAATTATAAAAAAAAAATTAATAGTGGGCCAAGTGGGCCTGAGGGATCAGCTCCTGAAATGATGGAGAAGCTAAAATAGTTTTAACCGTCACTTTCCCACTAATTTGAATGAGAAACTCGATTCAAATCTTCGACGTTTCCCGTTTCCCCTGCGCGCTTGTACCCAGCGATCAGCGATGTAAAGCAACAAAATATATTGACATTTGGGAAACGATACAGAGTAGGATTTTTGGAATTTATACGTTTCTCGTTTCCCAATCGATTCCCACTTACATTACGAAACGAGAGTAAATTAATTGAACGGCCTAAATTTGAAAATTCTCACGGAGCCTTTTCTTCGTACGTTTCTGCTGCTTTCCGTTGCCCGAGAAACTATTCCCTGCACCCGGTGTATCCACAAATCTAATGCACCGCATTATCAGCTCAATTGAATGGGGAAAGGAAAAAAAAGAAAATCAAAGAAAAAAAAAATGATCTTCTAAAACCATCAAATTTTTTCTCCTCAAAAGTGCAGGGACTGAAAGGAAACTTTAATTTATCCTTTATTTTTTAATCAAAATTGTAGGAGAGAAAGTTATTTTTTTAATATTTTTTCTCATGCAAATAAAATAACGAATAGGATTTTAAAATTCAAAACTAAAATATAATATGTACGGTTTATATGTAAAAATCATTCTTTCGAAAATTCTCTTGCTCTAGCATTCAAGCGTTCATTAGTCTTAAAAAATGAAAATATAAAATGGCATGCTAAAAATTTGCGATGAATAGACATTCAAAAAAGGTGATTATTTTATACATAAGAAATTCGCATGTTATAAAATATAGGAAAAACTTCAAATACTATTATTGTGATTTCACATTTTCGCATTTTAGTATCATGTGGTTTAAAGTGTATCAATTTAGTACCCTGTGATTTTATTTTTATTTTTTTATTATTAATTTTACTATTTTTTTTTTAAATCAGTGATAAAGTTAAAACTAAAAAGTATTAAAGTAAATATTCGATAAACCTAGGTGAGATATTTGAATTTTTTGCATATAATTTAATGAAATACTAACGAAAAAGCTGATGAAAAAATAAAAATGAAACTACGGTACACTAACTTGATACACTTTAAACCGCAAGTTATTAAAGTGAGAAAATGTGAAATCATAGGAGTGCTATTTGAAATTTATCCTAAAATATATTCAACAAATTATATATTGATTTCAAGTTTTCTACTACAACAAGTAAGGTGCATGAAATTTACGTGTGTACACCAAGTACAAGCAAAAATTCCCCTACTTTACACACACTCTGAGCTGCAGAGAAGCCCCACTCCCCTTCAATCTTTCTCTCTCTTTTCTCTCTCTCTCTCTCTCTCTCTCTCTCCACCCCCACATTTCCATTGTAGCAGTCCCCCACAAGATCAAGAGAAGAAGCTCACCAACCAGCTCCATCACAAACCCTAGCAAAGAGAAGGAAAAAAAAAAGAAGCAAGAGAGATCCCTTCTGGGATCTCAACACACAGGAACCCCAAAAAATGGCTGGTTTTGTGGGCGTTTTGGTCTCAGATCCTTGGCTCCAGAACCAGTTCACCCAAGTAGAGCTCCGCTCCCTCAAATCCAAGGTCATAATAACAATAATAATAACAATCTCCATTTTTTCTCATTAAGTTATTTTTATTCTCACTTTTTCAACTTTACTACATTATATATGATGGTTCTTCCTATAATTAGTTTACGTCGATGAAAGATCACGGTAGTAGCAAAGCCGACGGCGGTCTGAAGCTCCGCGACCTTGCGTCTGCGATGTCCGGATTGAAGATCGTCGGCGACGGCCTCACGGAGGACGAGAGGGATTGTTTTATCAGAGAGTCTCACTCCAATCTCGACGACGCCGTCGATTTCGAGCTCTTCCTGCGGGTCTGTTTCATCTCCTTTCTCCAATTTGGGTAAAACACCCATTTTCCAAAGTTTGGTGTTGTGTTGTTGACTTGGATTTGGATTGAGAATTGCAGGTTTATTTGAAGATGCAGGGCCGGATCGGCGCGAAGAGCTCGTCGTCGGCCTTCCTCAAGGCCGCGACGACGACTCTGCTCCACACCATCAGTGAGTCGGAAAAGGCCTCTTATGTAAACCATATCAATAACTATCTCGGCGAAGATGCGTTTCTTAAGAAGTATCTTCCTATCGATCCCATGACCAATGATCTCTTCGAGATCTCAAAGGATGGTGTCCTTCTATGGTAAATGAATCTTTAGCTTCAGCTTTAGCCTCTTTATTTTGCTTGCTTTAAATAAGGTGGTATCTAAGGGTGGTTCTCGATTGCGAAGTAAACTCATCAATGTGGCTGTTCCGGGGACCATCGACGAGCGGGCGATCAACACAAAGAGAGTGCTGAACCCATGGGAGAAGAACGAGAACCATACGCTGTGCCTTAACTCAGCTAAGGCGATCGGGTGTACGCTGGTCAATATCGGCACACAAGATCTAGCTGAAGGGAGGGTAAGTATTCACTAATTGAAATCATCTCAGCGCGCATTTCCTTATGATTGTTGTCGAGCTGTGTATAAACTCCTGTTATATTGCAATTGTCGTATTGTATCATTGTTAGCTTCCTCCTCCGTTTGTCGATATAACAGTATTGATTCCGAGGCATGTGGAATGTTGTTGTTGAATATCATCGCCTTCTTGTTCCTATTACAACATTTTGAGTTTTACAATCTATTCTTGCAGCCTCATCTTGTCCTTGGGTTGATATCTCAAATTATTAAGGTATGTCGTAGTCCTTTCGTTATGTTACTTAATTCTCGTTATATATTTGTGAATGCCAATGGGGCGTCTATAAAGGTTTCATTTATAGGGATAATCGTCAAAATTCGGCTGCTGAAATATCTTTCTCATATCCTTGCATTATGTATATTAAGAAAAAGCTACTAACCCCCTCTCTTCTAATGCCAATATCAGATACAACTTTTGGCAGATGTTAACCTGAAGAAAACGCCTCAATTAGTTGAATTGGTTGGTGATAGCAAGGTAAAGTCCTATATTCTCTACCTGTCTCTTTAGAAGTTTCATGCTTGTTGTAGTTTAGAAGTTGAAACATAATGTATTAAAATAAAAAATTGTAGGATGTTGAGGAGTTGCTGAGCTTATCTCCCGAAAAGATTTTACTCAGGTGGATGAACTTTCAACTGAAGAAAGGTGGCTTGCGGAGGCTCGTAACGAATTTCTCATCAGATGTGAAGGTAGGTAATTTCGAGGTTTTCTGTGTCGTGAGATGGAGGTGTGTCCATCATGCCCTGTGCATCAGCACAAGTGCCCAGTCATTAATGGATACAGTCTTGTTGCTTAGTTCAACTTTAGAAAATTTTACTTCTTTGTTTAAGTGATTCTTTATGTTGCTGATATAGCAAACACATATTCCAAATGTAGATCATATAAGTTGACAATTTACTCCAAAGTTTCCTGTAGTTTGCCTTACTATATATGCCTGTTTGTTAATTTCTTTAGTGAAATTTTACTTCCTGTACATGATGGTGCTGACCAGACACATTTATAGAGCTATTTTTGGGGCTTAAATGTAATGATTTATCAATATACACGGGGAAGGAATTCTGTGTAATCGTCGGTTGCACACAAGCGCTTGAGGTCACTTTAATCGAGGTAGGTTTAACAAGACCAAAATTGATAGACAAATACGTATCTAATTTTGGAAATGATATGTGGTTGAAACTTATTATATCACAATTGTAATTTCAGTGTAAATGGCATGCCTTCACGAGAGGCTCGAAAAATAAATCCTTTTGCTCCTCTCCTGTAGTATTGCTTTAGGTTGCATTTACAGTAACTTGCTTTTGCCTCTATCTTATATTGAGGAACCCTGTTGTCAATCATTTTCGACAGCTTTTTCAACAGCTTTTAGAATATCTAGACATCAAAACTATACAAACTTTGCCACAGAAAACATTAAGACTTTCTAATTGTTCCAAAGGGATTCAATTTACCTTTCAGTTATTACCTCACTGGAATTGCAGGATTCAGAGGCTTATTCTTGTCTGCTCAATGTTCTGGCACCTGAACATGCTAGTAAACCATCTCCCATGGATGTGAAAGATCTTCTTGCAAGGGCAAAGTTAGTTCTTGAACATGCAGATAGGATGGGCTGCAAAAGATATCTGACCCCAAGAGATATTGTTGACGGCTTGCCAAATCTCAATCTTGCCTTTGTTGCTCATATATTTCAGAAAAGGTGTGTGCCGTTAGCTAACTTCTCATCAGCTCATTTTGATTATGCTTGTATTTTCAGTAAAAAATTTGGATATAAACATCACTTTGCTGCCCTTTTCCTTTTTAGAGAAGCCTTTTATCCAGTGCTTGGAGTCTACAAGGGTATTACAATCTACATGAAAATGATCCAGGAATAAGTTTCTTAACTGGTTGTAAATAATAAGCAATTGCTAATTAAGTAGTGAAATCAACGAAGCTTCTCTTCACAGCTGCTTAGGTTCATTAGACGCAACTTTATGGTCCATCCATCACTGTGTTGAGTAAGATCCTTTGTCAAATTCTAGTGCTATTATGTATTTTCCTCACTACTTTCTCTCATGTTGGTGTAGGTCTCTTTTTGCTCTCATGATAAATTCTGCTTGACAAAACATATTGTGTAACTGCATGGTTTCTTTTTCATGCTTAAAATGTCTCTGGTCTACATATGAAGCATATTATTCTATAACAGGTGATTATTATGATGTACTGCATAATTGCCTTGTTTTTTGGTTAATTTGCTCTATGTTGTAACCTATGCAGCTACTGTTGGGACTACTGCCCATCATGGGATGTATAATATTGACCTGACTAACAGTAGTAGCAACGTGGTTGGGTTCAACCACCGGACCAAAATTCTTAGTTCTCTTTCTCCTTGATTGTTTCTATTTGAATCATACCAGTCTTGTGAACATGGCTTCTTATTTCATGTCATTTTCCTTTGCTCCATCTTTGTATTACACTTGCACTAAACATCTTTAACAAGTTGCAACTGGCTATAACTAAAACATCATATACAGGAATGGATTATCAGCGCAAATGAAACAAGTATCTTTTCTGGAAACATCACTTGACGATGCACAAGTTTCAAGGGATGAAAGAGCCTTTCGACTATGGCTCAACAGTCTTGGAATTTCAACCTATATTAACAATGTATTTGAAGATCTTAGAAATGGGTATATTATGGGATTTAGTATTTTTGTTTTTTCTGCTGATACGCTGCAATTGGAATGTAACTGATGTTAAATCTACTATATGTCGATATAACTATTTGAAATTACAGATGGATTCTCCTAGAGGCTATCGATAAGGTAGCTCCTGGAATAGTTAACTGGAAGATCGCGAATAAACCCCCAATCAAGATGCCATTTAGAAAAGTGGAAAACTGTAACCAAGTTGTGAAAATTGGGAAACAGCTGAAGTTTTCCTTGGTTAATGTTGCCGGGAATGATATTGTGCAAGGAAATAAGAAACTAATCCTGGGTGAGTCTTTTGCTCTTGGGCATTGCCTTATCGATTTCCAGCTTTTCTCAGCTAATTCTTGTAAACATTTTTTCAGCTTTTCTGTGGCAACTGATGCGGTATAATATCCTGCAACTTCTTAAAAACCTGAGATTTCATTCCCATGAGAAAGAGATAACGGACGCAGACATATTGAGCTGGGCCAACAGTAAAGTAAAGAGCTCTGGAAAGCACTCTCGAATGGACAGTTTTAAGGTATGATATGTTTCCATATTAGTTCTTGTGGCAGTTGATAGTAAGACTGTTCAAGTTATTGATTAACTTTTTCCCTTCGAATTGTCCATATGACTAACTCTCTGATCAGTTATCCTGTCGACAAAGAGGATCTAGTTTAATAATTTCCATCACTTTAAGCATAGTGTAACTGAATGTTTCTAATTATGCATTATTTTTCACTCAATTTCATGCTTATTAAGAGTTGCTAACTCCCTCGTGCTAGTAAGACAGAATCCAGCCAATTGCTGATGCTTTATGTTTTTTTCCAATTATTTCGTTGGCAAATTTTCTTCTGCGTATCTTGCATCTTTTCTGTAAGCTTGTTTTGCTTTGACTTGACATGGTTTTCCAAGCTGTTTCCAGGATAGAAGCCTCTCTAGTGGGATTTTTTTTCTCGATTTGCTCAGTGCTGTGGAGCCTCGAGTTGTGAACTGTAGCCTTGTAACTAAAGGAGAGAAAGGTAAAGGAAATTGGCTTTTAAAGAGACTCAATAAAGAGCTTGAGCTCCCTCTCACAGATTTTTCGTCAGGAGAAACAATACATTCATATCTGAAAGATATTTCACATGATTAAGATATTTTACCTGAAATATCTTTTCATATGATTAAAGAGCGAAAAGCTAACATTTACACATTCTGTGCATCGGTCATGCTATTTTATAATGTGAAGTGTCCTTTTTAGTAGTAGTATACCTTCTACAAACCAAACTATACCTCTTCGAAAGTGATTTGCTAACTGAAAAATAACATGCTATTTTGTACAGATGAAGAGAAAAAGATGAACGCTTCTTATATTATCTCAGTAGCAAGGAAGCTTGGTTGCTCCATATTTTTGCTTCCGGAAGACATTTTGGAGGTAATCTGGTCAATCGGAATCGAGAAAAGCAATTTCCTTTCCAAGAAACTCTTTTTTTTTCTTTTTTTATTTTTATTTTTTTTTTGCTTTCATAGCTATTATGAATTAGATATTACAGAAAACCTTAGTTTCAGCGATGATTACGCAGGTGAACCAAAAGATGATACTTACGCTAACAGCAACCATCATGTACTGGCACTTGAAAAGGCCGACAAATGAAGAAAGATTTGTGGCGTCTGATGGCGAAAATGGGAGCTCATCTGAAACAATCTCGAATTCGACGTTAGATGACTCCGCATCCGAGTCGTCTACAGATGACGGCGGAAGCAGATGAAGTGATGACTGCAATCTGACCCATATTTTTGTTGCTTGTTTCAGTTTGACTCATTTGTTGGAAGTTCAAAATAGTGTAAGCAATGTACTGTAATGGACTTTGACATGCTGTGGATTGTTTCGCGTGCACTGATCAGATGAAAACCCTAATGCTTTTATGAATGTAAATACCGACATAAAGATGCCCTGTAATTCTTTGTGGTTCTCAACTTCCATATTTTGGTTCTGACGGAATATGTAGCTGATGGGTTAGTGATCTACCTCCCTCTTCACTAATCTTCAGTGAAGTTTGTAATCATTTTTCACAACTATCTCCGCCCCTCTGAAACAAACATTTTCCTTTCATAAAAGTCCTAATTTAAAAGAAATTTTGGAACATTTCTACAATTCCTAAAAGTTTTGCTTTGTTTGGACAGTTATGCCTTTTCTTCACCTTCCACATAACAGCCAAGGAAGAAAGTGGTGTGACAATATGGTACACATTCATGTTTTAAATGGCAGGTTTCTGAGGCTTCATGTGGTAGGAATCATGTCTTAATTTCCAATCAAGTATGATGACGAGAAAGATAAAGTTGAAAGTGTGGACATAGGTGATGATGACAATAAATAATTGAAGTGTGGACTTAGGTTAGGTGATGATGATAAGGAGTAATCGAAAATTTTATCCATGCTTTGAGAGAAGATATAGAATTATGATCTCAATTTTTCATATCTACTTATTGTATGCTTTATTTGTAGAATGGATCTTTATCGCTTACCACGTGGCCGGGCGCCATATTGGACCTCTTTTCGGACTAAAATTTCAAACACAACAAAGTGATTCACTGTTTCTTAAATACGCCGAATTACTTATCACGTTCATCATACTATCAGTAAGTTGTCCATTTAATTGAAGTGATGGTGATGCATCAAGAGAGAATTAATTTTGCAAATAATTGTAGACACTATTAGATTTGAAAAAAAAAAAAAATAATAAAGAAAGAAAGAAAGAAAGAAAGGAAAGACCTTTCAAATACCTGAGGCCTCAGATGTTCAGATGGATAAACATCAGAAACTCTGGCACTAAGCACAAGACCAAAAAGGTTGTCTACATGTCAACTATATTACCTCTCAGAGGAAAAGAACTAGTAACATTTGAAGGAGAAAAAGTTGGTCAACTAGACTAGTAGCTTTCATGCTTTCACAAATCCTCAGAACAAACTTAACTTGATTCAGCAAAAGATGCAGACCCACTTCTGAAAAAGTGAAAAGCCACTTTGGAACAAGCACTTTTGATAAATGCATGCACTACTAGTGAACTTATTGGTTCTTGGGTATTCTTAAAGCTTCTTGAGTGGAAACTTTACTACATGTCTAGAGAGAATAATTTTAGGCCATGTAGCTTTAGATGGTAAAAGAAAGGAAAGATCAAAGTAATATATTTTTAATTTAATTATTTTAAATGTAATATATGTCCAAAAAAAATATTGTAACTTTCGGTATGTTGAAGATTATAGTATTTGATGGAACTGAGGGCAAACCATTGGATGGGGCAGGGATTTTTTTTTTTTTTTTGCCTATGTTGGAGAAGATATAACTCATTTTTCATCTCTCTCTTTATAATTTTGTGTGACATTCGACGGAGTAATAATGCTGCTATAACAATTCACTTGGTGGTTGGTACCCGAGATCCCGAGTTTGAATCCTAGTTGATTCACATTTCTAACTAAGTCTATTTCTAAAAGCGGGCTACCTACACTTAAACATATAATGACGATCCAGTTTGAATTGTTATGATGCAGTATTATGAATTGTTTTATGGAACCTTCTAATTTCCTCCCCAATCATGGTTCTATTTAAGACAACTGAGATCATTAAAACCATTAATTAAACATGTTATGTTATTAAAACCATTTTCAGATGATATTATCCACTGCCAAATCACTCTTGGTTTAGTGGTTAGGTGTTTGAGCATTTACCATAAGGTCAGATTCAAACCCAATGTGAATTTGAATTTGAGAATTGTACCCCCAACCTTTAACAGAGACAAGTAATGAGGCCAACAATAATATGTCTAAATTTTTTGAAACATAAATGTTAAATATAAAAATGTTTAAACACCGTTCTCTAACAGCTTAAGCTTTTAGAGTACAACGGTTGTTTCATATGGTATCAGAGCAGGAGGTACTGAGATCGGAGTCACGCCAGGCTCTTAGCATATTAATTTTCTCCCATTTATTTCAAGCCCACGTCATGGGTCGATTAAAAAGTCTCGAGCCCAGACGTGAGGGGGAGTGTTAAATATAAAAATGTTTAAACACCGTTCTCTAACAGCTTAAATTTTTAAAGTACAACGGTTGTTTCACAAACTTGATACACTTTAAACCACAAGGTACTAAAGTGAGAAAGTGCGAAACCACGGGGTACTAACTTGATACACTTTAAA
>NC_033621.1:23415073-23416420 GCF_001540865.1 Ananas comosus | reverse complement strand
TCATTCCGATTTTGATTCCAGCTTATTTTGATTCCGATTCCGATTCCGACTCCGACTTCGAACCAAACACGCCCATATGTTGTTAATGCTAATATAAAATCAAATTTTCTTTCTCAATTGTTGATTATTGCTTTTTCACTCTTTCTCCTACATGTGTTCATTGCGCAATTAATCATCCAAGCATTTTGAGTTTTGTTATGCTAGTAGAGGATTACAATTGGGGGAGCTCACTAGATCATGAGCCAAGGCAAGTTTAATCTACAGTTGTATATTTTACACTCGTTTTTCAATTATCACATTGAAACATTCGCTAACCTGAGCCTAGCCTTAAATAGGGCCAAGTTATTTTGGTTCAGTTCACTCTGATAATTATCAAGTGTTGCTTTAGACCTGATTATGTTCCAACCAAACCTAACGAGCGAGATTGGCCTGGGCCAAGACTGAGCCCCCAAAACACTCGGGAAGCAATATTGCTGCGGTCTGAATAGATTAGCTCGGCAGAGAAATTGTTTGAAAATCACATTAATTTGAAGATATTTGGATACACGAGAAAACAATCTATGGCATAATAGCTTGGGCAACCTATATTAGGCTTAATTTGCTCAAATCTATGACTAATGATGTTTTTTTTTTTTTGAAGAAAAGATAGTATGATACCCACTTCATTCATTCGGAAGATGAACTAAGCTACAATGATGAGACATCACAGGCCTCGTTTGTGGCTAAACAAACGGCGAAAAAAAAAGAAAAAGCTATTACATTGGTGTCTCCTCTCCACTGAGCTAAGTTTCTCCCACTAATTCATCAGTTGTTTAATCGTGTAGATTCCAAAACTTGGGTCTGTCTGGATCATCCGAAAGATCGCACTATTTCTGGTCTCCCAAATGACCCACTAATAATGTTGAGTATTCAAGTTGTTTGAGAACAGCGGCTTCAAAGTTTGAATAAGTACATTCACTAGAGCATGCCCATCGTACCTAGCGCAATTTGTTAAGGGTTTGATAAATGATGCATAAAGTCTAAAGTTCAAAATTTAGTTGCTTTACGTTTCGAGCTAAGTTAATTTCTATAAAACAAACAAAATACAGAAAGAACGAAATAGACAGCTTGCTGCCGTCCTTTCCAAAAAAATAAAAAATGCAAATAAAAATACAAATACAAATACAGATGAAAATAAAGTAAAATAAACCATAATACCTAACATAATACTTGGTTAGCATTGCTTAATTTGATTTTATATATCATATATATCTCTTAAAGATTCTCAAGAGTAAATATACATAGTATATGTGCTATTCTTCTTTCAAAAATTATTGCCATACTAACAATAGTCTCGAGCACAAGTGG
>NC_033621.1:23412699-23414153 GCF_001540865.1 Ananas comosus | reverse complement strand
GTGGAAATCGGATAAAACCCGAAAACCCAGACCGGAAACATCGAGGAGATTGTGTTAAATGTACTTCGTGGAGTACCCGGGAGTTATAGTACAAAATCATTAAATAGTATAACCAAGGAAAGGGGACCCTGTAAAGGTTTATTAGATTTTTATATTTTTCTTATAATATTAAAAGAAAAGGGGGAGTTAGCAGTTAGTTGATTTGTACATTGATACTACTGATAAAAATACATGACGGCCAGACATTCGAACTATCACGATCAGATCGTGGGAAAACCCCTTTTTTTTTTTCTTTTTTTTAAATTTTTACTACCTTGCCATTGTACTCTGGCGAAGTAATTTAGAAACAAGCTGTTAAACGGAGTATAAACACACAAACGAAACACGAACTACACAGGTAATCCCGGCTTATCCAGCGTTAATCCTGACAGTTACTCGGCTTATACTCACTCAATGCCAGTCAAACACAAGTTGAGCAAATAATTTGCTCAGCTTATGTTCCGCCGAGTAACTTTATAGCTCGATTTTTAAGCTGAACACAAGTTGAACAGATAATTACTCAGTTTGTACTCGACTGAGCGCTTATCGTTTTGATCTAACAGTCGAGATATGGCCCACTTTTGAAGCTTCTTTTATTCTTTTAATTTTAGAATTATATTATTAACTTTAAATATTTTATTTTCGAAGAAATGTAAACCCAACAGGATTTTAGATTTATTTTAAAACATTATATATAAGTTCGATATAGCTGGGCTTGTGTTCACTCGACTGGTTCTAGCACAAACCGAGCAATTCTAAAATTCAATTTTTAATGTCGAGCACGAACTAAGTAAATAATTTACTGGCTAGTTATAATTCGAGTAAAGCTCGGCTTCCAGAAGCAAGATAGTTTAGTAAAAAATACTATCTCTAAAACTTAACTACTAGCTTTAACGATTTTGACTAGATTTTATAAACTTCACAAATCTTTAGTTTAAAATATTAAAAATTTTTAATAAATATATCGCTAGTTTCGAAGCTTTTTAGCTATCAAAACTACCGGATAAGTTTGGCAACGAACAAATTATCATATTTCGTTAGATTCGATGCATTTATGGGTTGGGGCCGGGGTATCAATCACCTACACTCTTTTCCAGTTTAT
This sequence comes from Ananas comosus, assembly GCF_001540865.1. NCBI lineage: Eukaryota > Viridiplantae > Streptophyta > Magnoliopsida > Poales > Bromeliaceae > Ananas > Ananas comosus. Next base: position 23,413,012 of record NC_033621.1, on the reverse strand, counting down.
TATATTTAGTCAGAAATTTTTGTGGATTCAAACATTGCCTCGTTCGATTCGCATTCATGTATTGGAGATTTATGAAGTGATACTGCATCACAAAAGCAATTGCATAAACAAAAAAACGGGGCTAATCGTCTTCGCAATCACTTTATACCAAACTTTTCTTCTTATTGATCTTCCTTCTTTTTGTTCGTCCCTTTTATTGTCTGAGCATTGCTAAGTCCGCAGTCCAAAATGGATTGTAATCTTATAACATCATCATCCAAAGCCTACTTTTTTCTATAAGTTTTATCACACTTTTTTTTTATTTTTTATTAAA